>NC_142524.1:32977390-33094890 GCF_964205215.1 Stylophora pistillata
TGGAGTCCAGTCCTTAATTACACGTAGTGGGATTTTATCGATTCCAGGAGCTTTTCCCATTGGCATTCAATTAACGATTTCTTCGATTTCGACGCATTCTACAGTCCTGAATGTAAATTGTTGTGATAGGGGATAACTCTTAGGGACAAAAGACGGTTGCGTAAGATTATAATTGCATTCATTAGCCAGTGACTGAATTTTATGGATCGTATTTTGGCCTATTGAAGTAAAAAATTGGTTAAATTCGTCAGCAACCAATTTGTCCTCTTTGCTGTAAGTCTTTCGATTGACAGACTTCTTTGGAATAAAAGAACGTATGGTTTTCCAAACGCAGCCCGTGTTATTAGGATTATTCCTGATTAGAGTTTCAGTGTATTCATGTTCGGCTAGTCGTAATTCACGTTTAACTTCCCTTTTAAAGTTTTTATAGCCAGCCCATGCTTAAGGGTCGTTAGTTTTCCTTGCCAGCTTCCGCCGCTGGTTTCTTGTCTTCATTAATGCTCGAATTTCCTCGGTAACACAGGGGTTTGACCGACCCCGTATCTTGACCTCTTTAGGGGGCGCATACGAATCAAGTATATCGTAAAATATCCGATGGGATGCATAAATTTTATCATCGACCTCATCAAAAATATGGATAACTGACCAAGGGTCAGCATTAATATCTTTTCGGAAGGCCGCTTGATCATAATCTTTAAAGCCTCTTGTTGTGATATGTACGGGTTTAGGTCGGTCTTTCTTTAGATTGAGTACGAGGTAAACCAAATCATGGTCACTGATAGAACAAGGCAATACTCTTGCTTCCTTCACTAAATCTGTATTTGAAGCTAGGATGACATCTATTAGCGTGGTGGAGGTCTCCGATATTCTTGTTGGTTGATTAATCATTTGAGTTAAATTAAATGCAGTGCAGAAATTAAGCAACGCCTGAGAGGCAGCATCGTTTTGGTTTAATACATTGCAATTTAAATCGCCACGCATGTAAATGTCCTTGTTAAGTGATAAAGCTGAGATGGTTGTTCTGCTTAAATCTTCATCAAAGCAGTTCAAACTTGTAGTTGGAGGTCTATAAACAATGCAGATAATAAAGGATTTGCAGTTTCGTACTTGAACTTTGAGCCAAAGCTGACGTAAACCAAAGGGTGAAATCGATGATAAATCATCTAAGCGTTCAACTTTAAATCTATCGCTGACAAATGCACAAAAACCTCCTCCAGCCTTAGTTAACCGGTCGAGTCTAAAGATATTATATCCAGGAATTTCGACTTCGATATCGGTGACGGTGTTGTCCAACCAGCTCTCAGAAATTGTGAAGATATCGAATTTAGGGCCTGATTACATGAGCCGGGCTGGCCCGGTTAGCCGGGCTGATTTCTTTTGTTTTGGTGTTCGCCAAAGCGTGAAAACAAAAGAAATCAGCCCGGCTAACCGGGCCAGCCCGGCTCATGTAATCAGGCCCTTAATCTTGATAGCGAGTTCTTTCGCAAGGATGTAGTGTTCTCTATTCTTAATGGACCGAACATTCAAATGAGCAATTTTTAGATTGCGTTGGGGTTTCTTGATTTCATTGCTACTATTTGTCATCCCAGGGTTTACTTCGATATCGTCAGCAAGTAAAATTAGGTCAGGAGAAAGGTAGCGTTGAAGTTCGAGTAGTATCGCACTCTACTCTTTGAGAAACGTCGACGACCATTATGTTTGTATTTGACGAGGCTTTTATGAAAGGTTGAGACCACAAAATCCTCGGGTCCTTAGCCGTTGACGAAAGCGGATTTACCGTGATTATGCGATTCCTCTTCTTTCAGAGTGTACTCAAATATCCTTTCAGTATCTGCTGCTGAATTGTAGAAACTTTCGTTTCTTCGTTGGATTAAGCGTGCGGTGAAAGCCACGACGGCGAGGAGTAAGAACGCTAAACGTGCTCTGCAGCCTACCACCGCCATGTTGTCATCCTTAAAATCCAAAATTCCTTAAAGGTTTCTCCCGTTAATTACTCGAAGGAACCTTGAACTAATAATCCTGAAATACACTCACTGTTGTTAAGACTTTCTCGAAGTGTTGAAGCCGTCGTGAAAGAGTCCTTGGGCTCCACGCATACATGAGATAGTGAACTTTCATTAAATCTAAGATCTCTGATTGACTCAAATTACACTGAACGTACAGTTCGAGATCGTCTTTTAACTCGAAGTCCATTTCCCAATCTGGTTTTCTTGTACGAGACGCCACGATGGATTAGAGTGAGGCCGAAAAGGTTTATGGTCTTTGGCGTCAATGGGCTATGAACTTTTTTTGTTTTTGTTTTTGTTATAGCGTCAATGGGCTGTGTAGTTCGTTTGAAATAAAAATAAAAATTATGTATTTCCTTAATTGAATAGAGAATTAAAAAAAAAATAATAAAAATGAAAAGTAATACAACAATTTTTTAAAAAAGTGCCAAAAATGCTATGGCGTTAATGGGCCACCATACTTGAGTAATCTCTCGAGAGAAATTAAACTCAAATTCTCTCAAAACCCGGGTAGAACATTTATTCCTACGAAGAGTTTTTTTGGTCACAGCCAGATAGATCTCAATAAACCATCCTCAATGCGTATTTTTAGGGACAAAAACATTATTTACAGTTTTCAATTACAAAAATTAATAAACAAAGGATACATTTTTTTTTAAGAAGGACACTTTATTTAAATCTTTCAAAAAACACAGCAAAAACATAAAAGAAACAGGAAATACCCATGACGCATAAAATTAAGTCTGTCATGTGCAGATCGAGGCGAGATGGTTCTCTATAAGCTGGCAAGAAAGAAGAAGTCGATTATTTGTGAAACTGGCGCGCTTAGTGTAATTAAGATGTTTCCAAGGGGCCTTTTAAAATAAGTGATTTTTACGTACGAACACATAAACTACTGCTCTGAGGACATTTTAATGACCTGATGGCCCTTATCATGGGGAGCAATATTTGGTTTGTCATTTGTGAAGTCCAAACAGTTTGTAATCTGTTACAATAACTTTTTTGTTCTTGCGAAGAATGTTGCAGCATTCTGGCCTGTGGGACGCTGATAAGAGGAGCTGTGATAGGTGCCACTTAATATTTTGACATAATTTGGATATATCAACAAAGTTGAAATGGTAAATTGGCCACCGTAATGATTACAAAAGCTGACGTTTCGAGCGTTAGCCCTTCGTCGGAGCGAATAGAGGAATTGTGGGTTGTGTGTGCTTTTAAAGGCAGAAAATGGAGCTAAGTTATTGGTGGGTGCATGGCAACGAGAAAAACATGAATAAATTAGTGGAATGAAAAGCGTTCATTGATCCCTGTGGGATTGAGACTGCCGGTTTGAAAGATGAGCTTTTGTTCAAGATTTTTACGGCTTTCCGTGCCACCTAAGTGCAAGGAAAGACCGCAGATTGCCATATGTTGCTTAGAATGATTAGGTAAATTAAAATGTCTAGCGACTGGTTTAGATATGTCCTTGTCATTCCTTTCCACGTCTCGAAGGTGTTCTCGGAATCGGTCACCTAGTCTTCTGCCCGTTT
The DNA here is from genome assembly GCF_964205215.1 of Stylophora pistillata. Lineage (NCBI taxonomy): Eukaryota > Metazoa > Cnidaria > Anthozoa > Scleractinia > Pocilloporidae > Stylophora > Stylophora pistillata. The sequence goes on from NC_142524.1 coordinate 32,980,923, forward strand.
CGCCGATGTATATCTTTTTGCAATAAGTGCAAGTTATGCAATAGATTACATTAGCGGAGGTGCACGTGAAGTGATCGGTGATCTTAATGGATCGTTTAGGTCTTGATATTTTATCAGTGTTGTGAATGAAAGGACACGTTTTGCATCGCGCACGAGCGCATTTAAAAGTGCCTGGTTGCTCATTAGTCTGAAAAGAACTTCTGACCAAAAAATTGCCTATGTTTTTGTCGCGTTTGAATGAAATGAGCGGAGGCTGCGAAAAGATAGTGCTTGTCTCTGGATCGTTTTGAAGTAATTTGAAGTTTTTAAGAATGATGGATTTCACTGAGTGGTTGTGAGGGTGAAACGTGAGAGTGAATGGAATGCGGTCGGAATCTTCCTTATGCGATGTTTCTAGTGCTGAATGTCGATCAATAAGTTGAGCGCGGTGGTAACCCGCTTGAACAACGGAAGCAGGGTAACCACGTTTATCGAAGAACTGGCACATTGACTCTGATTTGTGGTGAAAATCAGAGTCATTACTACATAAACGACGAAGTCTTAGAAACTGAGAAAAAGGAATGGAATTCTTAACGTGAGATGGATGAGAAGACGAATACAACAAGTAATTATGCGAGTCTGTAGGTTTGTAATACACACTAGTGCATAAACCGCTGCCTTCAATTGAAACTTTGACGTCTAAAAAGGATAAAGAATTGTCAGAAATTTCCCAAGTATATTTGAGAGCCGGGTGAAAAGAATTGACTGCAGTTATGAATTGAGTGAGCTCCTCTCTGGTAGAGGAGGTAGCGCCGATACCGTCGTCGATGTAGCGACCGTAGAGTTCAGGTTTGGACCCGTTGTATTGGCTGAAAAATTGATGTTCGACAAAACCTACAAAAAGATTCGCATAGCTAGGTCCCATTTTGGTGCCCATGGCTACACCATTGGTTTGTTTGAAGAAGTTGTTTCCGAATGAAAAACAATTGAGTGTGAGCACTAGTTCGGCTAAGCGTAGTAGTGTTTCAGATTTAGGTTCCTTAACAGTACGTTGATCAAAAAAATGTTTAAGGGCCCGAAGGCCTTCGCCATTAGGAATGACAGTGTAAAGAGACGTAATGTCCATGGTGAAAAGAAGTTTGTTTTGGCCAAGGAAATTAAAGTCTCGAAAAATTTGAAGAGCGTGTTGGCTGTCTTTAATATATGATGGTAAAGTTTTGACGATGGGAGCCATAATTTTGTCTAGATAGCTGGAGATAAGTTCGGTAGGGCAACTGCAAGCCGAGACAATGGGCCGACCCGGGTTGTTAGGTTTGTGAATTTTAGGTAAAAAGTAAATACGAGAAGTTCTAGGAGTGGTTATGATGAGATTCTTTGCTGTGGCCGGCAATTCTTGTTTTGTTATAAGTTGGTTGATCGTATTCTTGACGGAGTTTTGATCGCTGGCAGTGAGGTCTTTGTCGATCTTTTGATAAAAAGAGGTGTCAGAAAGTTGCCGCAAAGCTTCTTTTTGGTAGAGGTCGGTGCGCCAAACAACGACTGAGCCGCCCTTATCGGCCGCTTTGATAACTATATCTTTGCGTTTTCTAAGACTTTTTAGAGCCGACCACTCTTCAGAAGAGAGATTAGAAAATTTGGCAATACGTTTGAAATTGAGTTTGTTGATATCGTGGCGGCATTTTTTGATAAAAAAGTCTAATGATGCGAATTGGCCCTCTGGGGGAGTCCATTTAGACTTTCGAGTCTGAAGTGTTTCGAAAGTGTCTTTGTTCGAGGTGTTAGAATCATCCTCTTTGTTGTGAAAAAAGGCTTTTAATTGAACACGGCGAAGGAATTTTTCTACGTCTTGTTTAATTGAGAATTCGTCCGTTGTTTTAGAAATGGGAACGAAATTTAAGCCCTTACTGAGGACGGATTTTTCTAAATCGGAAAGTGAGAGGTTTTCTGGAATGGTAACTACAGTTTTGAGGTTTTCTGGTGATGAGTGGTTAGCGATTTGGGGACCGATAAGTTGGTCAAGTTTTTGGGCCTTAATTTGGTTTAAATGATTGAAAAGTTTCGAATTAGTTTCCTGAATTTTGGCGCGGATAGATTGTGATAAAACTGCTGGACAGATTTTGGAAAGTTCAGAGCGGCAATGTAGGATTTGTTCGGTGAGGCGATTACGTTTTTGGCACATAGCTCTAATGGTGATTCTCATGATGTTACGTGAAAAAGAATTTTGGGCGCATTGAATTTGGTGGTGGTATTGTTTGGTGAATGAAGATGCATGAAAATAGCTGTTAGTACGTCTGAGCCAGCGATTCAGCGGTCGTTACACGGGAACGAGGCTATTGGGTCAAGACCTTAGATTTTCTAGAGTTTCTTTGTGTCATCATTTATATTTCACAAAAACAGTGCTGAGTTCTCCGAATCTTTTGAAGAAAGGAGATGGTAAGGCATTGTATAGCAGTTGGCTGTGTGAACAGGAGTAACAAGGTTGAATGTAAAGGCCTTTCTTGGCATTCGCTGCCCCTAAATGACTCGAAAAGACTAAAAAAATGGCTGATCAACATACGAAGAACCAACACTCCAAAAACGAAAAGTTCATTTTTGTGTAGCGATCATTTTGCCCCAGAATGTTTTCAAAAGTCTCCTGGAGGCGTAAGGGGAAGGCTGAAGGTAGATGCTGTGCCTACTCTTTTCAGCTTTACAAAAGTTCAGACACAAAGAAAAGCCCCACAACACCGTTCGAATATGGCCACTCAACGTCAAGAAACTGCAGGCTTAAATAGTGACGAAAGTATTGCTAACGCCGTTCCATTAACAGAATCAAATGAAGTGGGACAGTCCATAAAAGAAGCAGACAATAGTCAGGATCAGTCTCTACAATTAATTATCAACGAATTGGAAGGGAAAGTAAAACAATTGGAACACGAACTTAAACAGGAGAGAGAGACAAGAAAGACACTAGAAGAGAAGCTTAATCGAAGTTTGTTTAATATCGACAACATCAAAGAAAACGATAATTTAATGAGATTCTACACTGGCTTCAACAGTTATGCTGTTTTTACTACAGTTCTTAATTTCCTTGGAAGAGAAGCAGCAAAACAGTTAAATTACACTAACACTGAACTAGTGCAGAATCCACCCAAGAGAGAGAAGCAAGGTCCAAGAAGAGCTCTCTCTGTGGAAAATGAATTATTGCTCTTGCTGTGTCGTTACAAAGTTGGTCTTTTAGAGGAGGATGTAGCAGTCAGATTTGGTATTTGCCAAAGTCTTGTGAGCCGAATCATCATTACATGGACAAAGTTCATATATTTTAGATTCTCAGAGCTAGACATTTTCCCAACAAGGGAGGTAATTGAAGCACATAAACCTGAATGCTTCAGGAATAAATACAATGGTACAACAGTGATAATTGATGCAACTGAATTGTACATTGAAACACCAACTAATCCTGAAGCACAGCAGCTCACTTTCTCTACCTATAAAAACGGCAATACTCTGAAGGCCCTAGTTGGAATTACACCAAGTGGTAGTGTTTGTTTTGTGTCTAATCTTTATGGTGGGTCTATCTCTGACAAAGAGATAACTGTGAAATCTAAACTCATGGATAAACTTCAATATGGAGATGAAGTGATGGCTGACAGAGGATTCAATATCCAAGAATTACTAGCAAGTAAAGGGGTTAAAGTGAATGTTCCACCTTATATGAATGAGGCAGGACAATTTACTGAACAAGAAATGCTCAACACAAGAAGAATTGCATCATTGCGAATCCATGTAGAGAGAGCTATCGAGCGCATCAAAAACTATCACATTTTAGATTTTATTCCCATTACTGTCTGCAAGAATGGGCTGGTTGACATGATTTTCTTTAATTGTGCTATGTTCACAAACTTTTTGCCACCTCTGGTGAAATGAATTTTTTTCAGAATCTTTCTTGAGCCATTCATTTGTTTGCTTGTAATTGTCTGGTGTTATAGACAGAATCAATATTTTTTAGGTGGGTGTTTCAATAAGGACAGCACACAATTTATTTACAACTGACAGAGTAATGAGTAAAATATTCATATCACTAGTTGATCTGAAATAATCTATTACTGTTAACAATCAAGATAGATTTAATCTTCTGCAGATGTCATATTTATCTGGCTAATAGAAAAAATGCGCATTGTATCTAAATTTATTCAAATGTTCTACATGTTAGTATTGAAAATCAGTTAATGTCATGCAAAATTAAAGTTGCAAGTTTTGCTGGTTCAAAGAGTATAGTGGAGTCAGTTTCCAACCAGTAAAAGTAATTATTACAATAGAAATTCACTTCTCTGTCAATGAGACAATAATATCCATATTTAAAACGATATATTTCAAAAAACACAACATCAGTAATCATAATTTTGAGATCATGCAAAAGTTAAATAATTTATAGATAGTGATTCCACTGTCATGTCGAGTTCTAACAAAGACTGAAGTACACTGTTACATTAATCTTGATACTTTTCCAAGCCTGGGAAGACCTAAAGTTAACCGTGGATAAGCAAGTTCTACAGCAATATAGTTATCATAAAAACTTTCAAGCTTTGGGATAACTTCTCTTCTAAATTGTAAATTATTTTTGATGCTTATTATGATCATTTCCTTTAGATCTGATATCACCAGATCAGCCCACTGTAAACCAACACAAAATAGTTGTTGTTGAACTTGAAAATGGTATGGGTGATTTGTGTTAATAAGCAGGCCATGAACAGTCCTCTTGCAAATTCCCCTGCTGCAAACTGCTTCTGCCAGTTTTTTTGTTCCAGGAAAAACTCTCTTGACTTCCACCAAACATTTGTTATCAACTTCACCATCAGGACTTGCACCCAAAAATGGATGTGTAGATGAAATGACAAACCCTAGTTTAGAGACGTTGCACTTGAAGAGGTTTTCATATGACTTGATAATATTAGCTTCATCAGTAAGACCTTGTTTCATGTAATTACTCTGAAAATTGTCATTGAGATGTAGAATTTCTTTTACAGCCTTAGTGGGGCTTGTGTCTGGTCTCTGAAGTACTCTCTTGCATTTCGATGCAGTAATTCTTGTTTTCCTGTGTTCAAACCACTTTTGACAATCACTTTGATTTTTTGTTGCTCTGCTTATCAATTCTCTTTCTTTTTCTCCTACAAAAAGATTTGACTTAATTCTTTTAGCTTTTGCATGTATTTCTTCCAATGACATTGGTTGTTCCTTTATGGGTGAGACAATTAAACTACTTGGACATAGTGGCTCTTTTGATAAAATAGAGTAAAATCCACAATTTAGACTTTCTCTCGAGATTTCTTGAAGCAAGGTCTGATTTGCCTTCTCTGTACTTGGTTCTCTACATCCTCGGAGACCCAGGGGCAGTGAGGCGATTTCAAGTTAAGGGCAGAAGAGCCCCTGGGTCTCCGAGGATGGGTTCTCTATAGATGCAAAGTCTTGGATCGTGCAGTGCTTTATTGTGTTTTAAATTCTCTGTGCCAAAAACTTTTCTACTGAAATCAATGTCGTATACTGAGAGTGCCTCCAGCTTTCGCTTTCGTGGTTGATTCCAAGTCTGCAATCTTTCTGTACAGGTAAGAAATTCTTGACTACGACCAAGTCTAATGTACTCTTCAAGAGCAAAGCATAGAGCTGCCAAATGTTTACATGATGCAAGTGGTGGCTTACCAGCTGGACAAGGATTACAGTTTCCATATATTATATCCCCAGAACTGTCTACTGTCATTTGGATCTTATATTTTAGAGTTTTTTTCATCTCAGGTAAGCATTCGCATTGGATAAAATACTTGCCATCCTCATTCGCAACCTTAATATTCTGGACGTGACCATGTCTGAAAAGACCAAAAGCTTTGCAGTTTAAGCTTTTATAGTCTTTATTACTTTCATCGTCTCTTGCACGCCTAGTAATAAAGTAGCTCATCATATTTGCAATAGAAAACTCTGGCAGTTTGTTGCATTTTTTCAATTCGGTCCACGTTGTTGAAGGCAGGAAATTTTGTATATCTTTCCCTGTTGGCTCCTCGTTAGCATTTGCCGAATTTTCCTTTAAGTTCTCGTTCGATTCTCCTGACAGATGCATCCATTTTTCAGTAAAATTCGCGTCCCAGCCATTCTTAATATAGCTTACGACCCTGAAAAACAAAGATGGTTTTAATTACCGTCTAAAACTATCCTCAAAATATCAATGATATTTTAATTATTTTTACGTACCTTTGAACCAGTTCTCGTTTGTTTCCATCCGCAGAAGCACTCCCGTTTTTTGAGGTTCCTACTCGATAGGACAACCATGATCTTAAGACCTGTTTAGTAATGTTTCGGGGACAATTACCATTCAACAACTGTAGTTTCTCTTCAGCCGAAAAAAAAGCATATTTCGGCTGTGATTCCTCGTGGGTTTCCATATCTTTCCTATGATTTAGTTCTTGAAACATTTCTTGACCCAATAGCCTCGTTCCCGTGTGATGACTGCTGAATCGCTGGCTCAGACGTAATAACAGCTATTGGAGCGAAAACCCTTGGGAATAACTTTAGAATGAAGGCAACGACCGATGAAGTTTATGTGGCTACAAAACCTAGTTTTGGCGAAAGTGAGAATTGCTAAACGGAATGCTAGATCTTTACTAATAGGGGGAAAAGGGAAAAGATAACTTACGATTTCCTGGCGTAGCTCCTTTGTGAGTTTCTTGAGGCTTGGCATGGTCCGCTGTTCTGAATGCTGTGGATTGAAAAATGCTAAGACAAAAGTTAGTAGTCGCAGCAATCAAAATACAAATGAATAAAGGCTGATAGTTTCGAAAGAAACTGTTTGGGGCTGCGTCGGTGGGAGTAACGAAATAATTTGGATATATCAACAAAGTTGAAATGGTAAATTGGCCACCGTTTTGACAGTTGCGTCTCCTGATATATGTAAGTCATGCCCTCCTCCAAACGTTGGCCCATGGCTTGCTAAACAGTAGATCGAATTCTTGTAACTCTTAAAAAGCGGCATTTTAGTTGGACCCAGTCCACTGAGGTTGACTAAGCTGAACAAGAACTCTCGTGAGCATCTTACCCATCCACTGCTACCTGTTTGTAAGTCAGAGACACCGCTTCAGAATTGATGTTTGCATGATAAAACACTAATAATCTGAATATAATTTTTTGAATAAGAAATCAAGACATCTGCTGAAAAAAGTGTTTTTATCACAATTGTGTTACAGTTAATATATTTTAATAATTTAATATTTATATTGCGCAAACTGTGCCATTTGGATATGATCAATTGCGCATCACAGCACTCTTCGGGGGATTTTGGTCGGACTGCATCAACAGTTCACAATCAATCGAAGGAAACTTAATTGAACATGCCCCCCCTCCCAGTTCCCAGTAAACAGGCCAGACCATATCACAGTAATGTCGTGAGTGGGTTCTTTAATGTCCCCTGCCTAACCAAATCAACTAATTGATAGATGCAGGAGATGGGACATACGGTTTATTAGTCCTTATCCGAGAAGACTAGAATATCTATCCATTTCTTGATATTATAGAAAGGTAGCACATTCTCCTCAGTTATTTTAAGACCTTGAGTGTTGGTCCGACCGAGGCTTGAACCCTCGACCTTCCGTGACAGTCCGGCGCTCTAACCATTGTAGTCTATTGAGCGGTGTTAGTTTTCATTACCATTGATTTTGCTCAGGCATCGACAGAGTACAAGATTTTTTGATCACTGCAAAGTGTCGAGACAAGTGGTCATTTGAATAGCTTAATATCTCTTGACCAACGTATTCGTTTTTTGTAGGTCAGACTATCTCAGATTCAGACATCAGGTCATCACATATATGTTCTAGCTGTGTTAATGCACCAGTCTCACTGGGTAACATGACCCCTTTTACAAGAGATAATAAACTGTCTATAATCCCTTATCCTTCTATTACTCTACGAAAATAAGAATATTTCGAAAATATTGATAAACCCTCAAATGATATGGTTGGTTTTTTTGGATATTGAATCTGACGTGCTTTTACAAAGTTCCTATCTGGAAAGGAGCTCGAGGCAGGGGGAAGAAAGGCTCTAGCAGTCCTAGAGTCCTTATGCTAACAATGTCGAGCTTCCTGAGAGGCAGAGAAACGTCTGTGTTTATAAAACTAGGATGTTGCAGCTTGTTTTCTCCAAACCTAACTGAAATATTACAATAACGTTAGATTTCACTCCTTCCATCCATCGTTCCATCACTGCGTCCTTCCATTCTTGTTTTAACTTCCTGGTAAATCTGCTTACTGACACAGAAGGCTGGCGCATATATTATTTCTTCACAAGAAGTGTGGATGGGGCTTAGTAATATTTTGAACGGTTTGCTGGCGGGAATTTCGTGTTTATAACAGGGCTAAGATTAAAGCTTCGAGTATATGGTTTGCGTACATATTGCGCCGTTGAAGCTCTCGGAAAAACTGTATACTTTTCAAGAGGCAAGAAGCCGTCTTATATTTCATTGTGTATAGGTCTCATATAAAACAATATTTTGACTCCGAAATTGTACACACATTCTACTTTTCATATACATCGTGGAGAGTTGTACCGTTTTATTAACTGTACTGCGCGCCCAATACCACAACACCATATAACCGCCTTGCTCAGAGCTTGAAACCCTGGAAGGTTTGCTAAGCACTCGGCTAACGCCTCGCGCGACTCTTACGCTTCTTTCGTGCTTAGCAACCATCCGCGTGTATCCATGATTTATTATAGTTCACAACTAAATTTTCTCCGATTCGTATTGGTTTAAATTGATCACGTAACGTGATAGTGTTCATGCGTGAAGAGACACTATCAGCCCATACTGCCCGTCCGCGGAAAATACCCGGATGGATAGTGCCCGTCCGCGGAAAACACCCGGATCATAGATAGTACTCATCCGTGAAACATTTTCTGTACTAAACAAGCAGGCTTCGTTGTAATAAGTATGGTTACTCGATTCACCGAGGTCAGCGAAGAAGATGTAACTATTGACATTTGTGACAGGCTCTACGCATGAATAAATATTTGATTGATCTGCATTTAGTGTGTTTTTTAGCGGTAAACAATAAAGACAATAAGTGTTTATGTGTCGGAACTATCGGTCTTATAGTTGCCCCTTGGAAATTTGATGTTCTTAAAACTAGCATATTTGCTTTAAGAACATCAATTTTCCGCGGGGCAACTATCAGCCGATAGTTCCTTGACAGAAACACTCTTGGTGAAACACTCTTAGTGTACGCTATGGTGTTTACCATTTGAGGAAAGAAGAAAGAGGAAACACTTAGACAAACAAGGCTTAAGGAGCGAGGGGCAATCCTAGTACGCATGAAATAAAAAAAGGTCAGTATTCTCGTACACTCGCCACGGCTTCTTTTCCGTCAGCAAAACATTTTTGTAGATAAGATTTCACGTAAAGAACTTTGAGTCAGCTGTGGTCAGACGAAAAAAAAATTAGATTTTGAAAAGGAAAACAGAAGTTAACCTTTTAAATTAAAGCCCAGAATATCGTTCGAGTCAGTGAAATTCTACCTGTTGGCCTCTCGCAAATGTTTGTGACAGTTGTCACTGGTACGTTCCAAACACTTCGTAGTCTGTCACACAAAAATATTTAGCTCCTGTGAAGAATGTGCTCTGGTGTCCGGTGGGAAGCTGGTACGAGTAGCCGAGATTACTGTAACTTGAATCATTTAGGTCTGCGTCATTTGATATGTGTAAGTCAAATCCTCCTCCAAATGTTGGTCCATGACTGCAATAACAGAAAATGGCTTTTCTCTGATTGTTAGCAAGTGGCATTTTACTCGGAGCCACCCCCTGTGGATTCACCATGCTGAACAAGAATGACTGTGAGCAATACAAGTAGATATTCTGACCTGTTTCAGAAAAAAGGAAACAAAAATATGATCAGTTAAAATGTTGCACTTTGACTGAGCGGAGGTCATGGGTTCAAATCCCGTACAGGCCTGAATTTTTTTCAGGCCTTATTTTCACAACTGCAGTGTTCATTACTGCGACGATTGCTTTCATGTACATTTCTTAAAACCGCAGTTCGCATACATGATTTTGATATATTTTCAATCATGCTGTAACTTGTTTTCTCTAACCCCGACTAAAACATGAAAGTAACGCATTAGCCCTTAAGTAGGCATAGCACACCTTTAAAAATTGCTTTGAACGAGCTCTTGACAGTCATACTTCATATTGTTTATCATTTGGAATGCGTGTCAATATTTGAAACATTTTGAAGATAATTTGTTATGCTAAATCTGGTTATATTTCATTTTCATTTCCTTAACATTCAATCTTCTACAAAGATCCTAAGCCACCTTTTCTCCGTTGTTCAATTATCGTTGTCTGTTTCCGCTTTTCTGTTATCCTGCGGATTTTTTGTGTCCTTCGAACTGAACTTTATTTTTAACGCCGATAACTGTGACCGAAAATTCAGGCTATACTTAACCCTGTAACAATTTACTTACTGTTCCAAGATGTTTCTGTGAATCCTCCAAAAATGTTGTTTCCTCTCTTCACAATGGTAACAGTTGGCCCTTTGTTGTCACATTTGGAGTGGAAAGTTTGAGCTGCAAAGCCATCTTGAGAAGCTCGCATCAGAAGCTGCCATTTGCCTTCAAGTGGAGGCAACCAACCACTCAACACATTTCGGTGCTCTTCATTAGTCAGAATCACTGATTCTTCGAAATTTTTCGGAAATTTAGGCACTAACTCGTCCAATATCCCTTGGATCTGGTAGAACTTTGCTTCAGCTTCGAGTTCTTTCACAAATGTCGCACCTTCTGGTAAAATCAACTCTCCATTACGAAGATAATTGAGTATAAACCGGAAGTGGGTTCCATCTCGGTCGATAAAGAAAGCGCCGTCATCAGTAGGCTTCATCTCAAACTTCCCTGAAAACATGGCAGCCAGCATGGAATTTGGATCTTTGGTCAGCGTTTGAAGACTTGTGGTGAAGCGATGGCCGCCAACATTTAGTTGTATAGTAGAGGTAAAGTGAATATGTTCGAATTTCTTCGACATGGCGTCGATAGCTCTCTGCTCGTGTCGAAGTCTTGCAGCTTCTCGTTGTAACATATCGCAGGCTTGTTTGATATGACTTTCAGCGTCTGCTAAGACTTGATTTTGCTGTTGGTCGTTTTCTTCAATATTTGCCTCACTCATAGTTTTGTTTCCGCTACTGAACTATCACAAGAATAAATGTTATTTTTCCTTAGGAAGCTTTCCACGCACTACAATGTTACGTGACATTAAGATGTCACGTAACATTGAGGCTGTAAGGCTGATAGTTTCTTCACACATACCAAGGTACCCCGGGTAAACTCATCGACCTGACTAGATCGTCGATACTGTCCATCTTCACTGTTTTCAATGGATTTTTAGAAATATCCTCTTACCCGGGATAGCTTAGTATTCGTGAAGAGTTGGTATTAGAAGACTATGGGGAGGACCCGTTGAGAGAGATTTGACTAGGTTCCAGGTTGACCGCGCATTAACGGTTTCTCAGTTGCACAAGAAGTTCCTTCCACGCATTAGAAGAATTCCGAACGACCGTTAATTTGAAATTCTCGCTGGATTGGTTGCTCGACAAACCGACTTTTGAGGGATTTTTTTCGATGAACTTAAAGGGCAGCTATTTAGCTTTCGTGCTGCCGAGTTTTGATTCGAGGGAAAGTATCTAAGTGTTGTTTTCGAGCGATTTTGGCGAGCATGTGTCAACAGAAGTTTCCGACCTTCCCGTATTTTATGCATGGTAATTTAGGGCGTCAAGCTGAAACACATCAAAACGGCTTCAAACCGCGAGGAAAACAACACAGACTACTCTCTACGAAGGTAAGACTTTATTTCTTTGATTATTTCACACAACTTTACATTTACGGAGCTCAAAAGCAAGTCTAACTAAACCACTATAGAAACTCTTTAATTATTCACTGTGAAAGAGCCTGTGACAGAGCTTGGGCGGCCTGTGATTACATTGGCGGAGGTGCTCGTGAAGTGATCGGTGATTTTAATGGATCGTTTAGGTCCCGATATTTTATCAGTGTTGTGAATGAAGGGACACGTTTTGCATCGTGCACGAGCGTATTTAAAAGTGCCTGGTTGGTCATTAGTCTGAAAAGAACTTCTGACCAAAAATTTGCCTATGTTTTTGTCGCGTTTGAATGAAATGAACGGGGGCTGCGAAAAGATAGTGCTTGTCTCTGGATCGTTTTGAAGTAATTTAGAGTTTTTAAGAATGATGGATTTAACTGAGTGGTTGCGAGGGTGAAACGTGAGAGTGAATGGAATGCGGTCGGAATCTTCCTTATGCGACGTTTCTAGTGCTGAATGTCGACCAATAAGTTGGGCGCGGTGGTGACCCGCTTGAACGACGGAAACAGGGTAACCACGTTTATCGAAAAACTGGTACATTGACTCTGATTTGTGGTGGAAATCAGAGTCATCACTACATAAACGACGAAGTCTTAGAAACTGAGAAAAAGGAATGGAATTGTTAACGTGAGATGGATGCGAAGACGAATATAACAAGTAATTATGCGAGTCTGTAGGTTTGTAATACACACTAGTGCATAAACCGTTGCCTTCAATGGAAACCTGTTTCTGTCGTTAAAGCGGGTTACCACCACGCCCAACTTATTGATCGACATTCAGCACTACAAACGTCGCATAAGGAAGATTCCGACCGCATTCCATTTACTCTCACGTTTGACCCTCACAACCACTCAGTTAAATCCATCATTCTTAAAAACTTTAAATTACTTCAAAACGATCCAGAGACTAGCACTATCTTTTCGCAGCCCCCGCTCATTTCATTCAAACGCGACAAAAACATAGGCAATTTTTTTTCAGACTAATGACCAACCAGGCACTTTTAAATGCGCTCGTGCACGATGCAAAACGTGTCCTTTCATTCACAACACCGATAAAATATCGGGACCTAAACGATCCATTAAAATCACCGATACCTTCACGTGCACCTCCGCCAATGTAATCTATTGCATAACTTGCACTTTTTGAAAAAAGATATACATCGGCGCTGAACAGGCATAAGACTAGGTGACCGATTCCGAGAACACCTTCGAGACGTGGAAAGGAATGACAAGGACACATCGAAACCAGTCGCTGGACATTTTGATTTACCTAATCATTCTAAGCAACATATCATTATATCAACATATTGCAATCTGCGGTCTTTCCTTACACTTAGGTAGCACGGAAAGCCGTAAAACTCTTGAACAAAAGCTCATCTTTCAAACCGGCAGTCTAAATCCCACAGGGATCAACGAACGCTTTTCATTCCACTAATTTATTCGTGTTTTTCTCGTTGCCATGTTCCCACCAATAACGTAGCTCCATTTTCTGCCTTTAAAAGCACACACAACCCACAAGTCCTCTATTCGCTCCGACGAAGGGCTAACGCTCGAAACGTCAGCTTTTGTAATCGTTACGGTTGCCAATTTACCATTTCAACTTTGTTGATATATCCTGTATAATACGGATAATAATAGGAAGAAACGCGTGAAGTGTAATGTATTATATTACTAAGCGTTGTTGCTGTTTAATGTGTGTTTAAGTTGTAATTTCTACGGTTTTCCGTTTACAGGGTCTTCGGTCTTCGTTCTCGAGGGTATTCGTTTTCGTAACACCCATCGTGTCACGAAAAAGCTGAATTCAACCGGTACCTTGCTTTATCACAAGACGAAAAACCCCAGTAAACTGAAATTTTGTAAAAAGTTAACTCTTAAACTGTTCTAATAACGAACTAAACCAAAATCTCTTAAGGATGGCGACGTTACGTAAATATCAAGAAATTCCAATGAGAAGACAATGGTAAGGTTTGTCTTTGGAAACGTAACACACGGGAATCAACAAATTTGTACATAAGCATTTCATCTCGACAAAAATGTTATGGTTTCTGAAGCAAGCTTTAAGATTTCGTTCGTAAAGCAAGAACTGCTCGAGACATCCCTGTCAACTTTGATTCAAATGTTTTATTTACTCATTTCTACATTTCCTTATCTGACTGAGTATGATTTTGTAACGCTCCACACCGTATCCTGTATGAATAAACAAGATGCCTGCTATTGGTGTTGTGTCAGGTTAATCCTTAGGATTCATTACAAAGTAATTTTCATTCGTTTCAGCGTCAGTTAGAGAATTACGCTTGATTAACGGCGCACCTGTATAGAAATCGTGGGGTCTACTTTTACGCGTAAGTACAAATTTTCCCAGTTGGGGGAAGGGTGGGGGGCGGGGGGAAGAGTGAAAAGAGATCAATGAGAGTTTTGCGTCGAGGTTGTATCGTTAGTACAGAATATTTGTTGGTATAATCTTGAAATAAAACATGTATGTTTACAAAGAACGTGTTAAATCGAGAGGATACTAAGTACCTATTAACTTTGTGGCAGGGTCAGACGGGAAAATGGCTTGGCTTGAGATTCATGTGGGGCCCATACGTCATGACTGAGACCCAGATATTTTACCTTCCGGCCTGACATGACTCAGTCCAAGAGTAATGCCGGGCCGACCAACACCGTATTACAACAAAATGATGCATGTAAAATAAACCTTGCAACAAAATGATGCATGTAAAATAAACCTTGCAACAAAATGATGCATGTAAAATAAACCTTGCAACAAAATGATGCATGTAAAATAAACCTTGCAACAAAATGATGCATGTAAAATAAACCTTGCAACAAAATGATGCATGTAAAATAAACCTTGCAACAAAATGATGCATGTAAAATAAACCTTGCAACAAAATGATGCATGTAAAATAAACCTTGCAACAAAATGATGCATGTAAAATAAACCTTGCAACAAAATGATGCATGTAAAATAAACCTTGCAACAAAATGATGCATGTAAAATAAACCTTGCAACAAAATGATGCATGTAAAATAAACCTTGCAACAAAATGATGCATGTAAAATAAACCTTGCAACAAAATGATGCATGTAAAATAAACCTTGCAACAAAATGATGCATGTAAAATAAACCTTGCAACAAAATGATGCATGTAAAATAAACCTTGCAGTTCCCATCGACAGCAGTCAGGTTGTAAGACTTGTTAATGTATTTCACGCGAGGGATGACTGAATAGATTTTTTTAAAGCTAAGATCTAAAAGGGGCTATCGAGAAATAATTATTTCAGACCTTATGCCTTAACTAATACAAAATGACTAACAAACAAACAGTCACTAATTTCTAAATTTCTATATCAAAAGGGATGCATGTCACTTCCAGTTTCCAGGCCAACATGCACCTGGAGTTGGCGAGTCTAAGTCTGCGGTTCAGTTCTAAAAAAGAGAAAGTTACATTAGATACGTACAGCCATAGTTCAAAATAAACGAAAATAAGAATGGTGATCATTTGGAGTCTATTTTAAAACTATACTGTCCGATCAATTGAAAAACACAATCACAGAAATGAAGTAAAATGAACTATATACTCCGGATATCTTGTCCTTGTAATTAAACCTTACATTTTCATTAAGAATTCATTTTCATTGGGCCATAATCAATGCGTGCTCCCAAGGACACGGCACTCTTTAACAGTTTTCAACTACGAAAAAAAAAAAAAAAGGTTAGAGTTACCACCAAAAGAAGGAAACTTCGTTTAAATCTTCAAAAACGACATCCATGACACCTAAACTTTGGTGCAGATTGGCCTGGCCACATGAACGACTAAATAAATTCGATGTCAGTCTCAAACGCTGCACTTTGGTTCAAATAGATATGATAGCAACAGTGCGGTGACGCAATTTGTGAGTTGACCCTTTCTTCGGTGATTGTTAGCTTATCAAGCGAGAAGAGGAGGGGGAGTGGTGCAGTGATTAGTTGGTCACGTGAAGATTGAGGCGAAATAGTTCCCTATTAGCTCGCGAGACGGTAAAATATAAAACTGGTACGCTGATCTCTAAGTGATGATTATAAAACCGTCACATAAATTACAACTCAGAGGACATTTTACTAACCTTGTGGTCTCTGACGTGGGAAAGAATATTTGGTCTGTCATCTGTGAAGTTCAAACACTTCGTAATCTGTCACAATAAAATTTTTTACTCCCGCCTGGAATGTGTAAGCATTCTGTCCTGTGGGACACTGATAACTGCAGCCGAGGTAGGTATAACTTGATGTATTGTTATTTGCATTTCCTGATATATGTAAGTCAGGCCCTCCACCAAAAGTAGGTCCATAGCTTGGTTCACAGTAGATGGAGTACTCGTGTTCCTGAAAGAGCGGCATTTTAGTTGGACCCAGTCCATGAGGGTTGACTATGCTGAACAGGAATGCTTGTGAGCATCTTACCCATTCGCTGAAACCTGTTTGTAAGTCAGTGATAACGCTTCAGAATTGATATTTGCATCATAAAACAGTAATAATATACTTATGAATTTTCGTCATGATAAATCAAGACATCCGCTAAAAAAGTAGCTATGTCACAATTGTGTTATTGGTTTCCCAGAGGCATCTCTCCCGTTCAGTTTTGGCCAGAAGGGAAGTAAACTGTTCATGTCTTCAAGAGTCCTTAACTGCTGTGAATGCGACCTTGACAGGATGCGGTGGTGCGGATCCGCATAATTCGCCTACTTCCGTATCCTCCGCATCCTTGGGGCATTTTTTCGCATAAAACTAGAAAATTTCTATATATAAATTAGAAAGCAAACTGCTTACCATCCTCAGAAGAAAAATAGCGAAAAGATTCATCATTTTGAAGAAGTTATTCACCCAAAACAGCGATGAAAACACGCCTTTCGTTCGTAAACAATTTAAAACCGTTTGGCGTTCCATGCATCTTCTGGTGATGGGCCTGGGTTCTAATTTTGTTTTTCAAAATAGTATTAAAATACTGATTTTCGGTGTCCAGTTTTCCTCGTCCGATTTAATGGCTGGTTACTAAGCTTCGGACTAGCTTGAACGAAGACATACCTGTCCACGAAAGGCAGCAAAAGGTCAAACATGTCATAAAGGACTAAAATTCTTGGTAAGACGCGAACGTGTATTTTATACGTTGGAAAAAGCCAAGGGAACAGCTTTATTAATTTTTAGAAATCTCCGCATAATCTGGCGTCTTTTCCGCATAATCGTCACTTTGTTCCGCATAATATTGCCGAAAATTTCTGCATAATTTTCCATTGTTTCCCGCACCCTATCAAATGGTCTGTGTGAAGTGTTGACAAAAGTGGTGATTTGCATAGCTTAACATTTGTTCACACGAACGATCCTTTAATTATCGATTGGACGCCCTCAGATAAGACACTCTGACTAAACGAGCAGTAAACTCAAGAAATTGAGCCATTTTACATATTCTTGCTGTGTTCATGCACAAATCAAACTCACTGGGTAACATGACCCTTCTAGGTCGATCCTCCTGTGCTTAATAGACAGCTCTGTGTTTATAAAACTGATATGTTGTAACTTGTTTACTCTAACCCTCAATAAAACATAAAAATAACGCGCTAACCCTTAACTAGGCATAGTGCACCTTTAAAAATCGTTTAGAACGAGTTCTTGACAGTTATACTTCGTCTTGTTACTTTATCATTCGCAATGCGTGTCAATATTTCAAACATTTTGAAGATAATTTGTTGTACTAAATCCGGTTATATTTCATTTTCATTTCCTCGACATTCAATCTTCTGCAAAGATCCTTGGCCGCATTTTTCTCCGTTGTTCACTTATCATTGTCTATTTCCGCTTTTTTGTCATCCTGCAAACATTTGTCTTATCCTTCAAATTGAAATTTATTTCTAACGCCGATAAACGCGACCGGAAATACCACTACTTAACCTTGTAACGATTAACCAATGATACTCACTGTTCCACGACTTTTCAGTGAATCCTCCAAAAATGTTGCTTCCACTCTTCACAATGGTGACAGTGGGCCCTTTATTGTCACATTTGGAGTGGAAGGTTTGGGCTGCAAAGCTATCTCGAGAAGCTCGCATCAGAAGCTGCCACTTGCCTTCTTGTGGAGGCAACCAACCTCTCAACACATTACGGTGCTCTTCATCCGTCAGAATTACTGATTCTTCGAAATTCATCGGCGTTTTAGGCACTAACTCATCCAATATCCCTTGGATCTGGTAGAACTCAGCTTCTTCCGCAAGTTCCTTTCGAAATGTCGCTCCATCCGGCAAAGTTAATTTTCCTGTACGAAGATAATTGAGTATGAACCGGAAATGTTTCCCATCTCGGTCGATAAAGAAAGCTCCGTCTTCTGATGGTTTAACCTCGAACTTCCCAGAGAACATGGCAGCTAACATCGAGTCTGAATCTTTTGTCAATGTTTGAAGACTTGTCGTAAAACGGCGGCCGCCAACATTGAGGTTAACAGTCGACGAGAGATGAACGTGCTCTATTTTTTTCGACATGGCGTCGATGGCTTTCTGCTCGTGGCGAAGCCTTGTTGCTTCTCGTTCTAATACCTCACAAGCTTCTCTGATTTGATTTCCAGCGTCTTCAAGAACTTGATTGCCAGTTGAATTATCTTCCATCATAATTGTTCCCACTTTAACTTCTTCTAAGTGCCAATAAATACTGAAATGTTAGTCCTAAGTAGCAAGCCCAGTTCAACATGCATGGGAACGAAAGCGTGGTCGCTCAAAAAAAATTAGTCATGCGTTACTTGCGATAGCGTGTCACGTTTGGAGCTTTTAAATTTATCTAAGAATGTGATCACCGCCAGCGTTCTCATCTTAAAACTCACTGGTGCGAAGAGCACAATGAAAGAACACTTTCAAAGCATGCCGTCAGTAAATTTGATTGACTTGATTCATATGTTATTTATTAAAGAACTGCCCCCGTCAGTTATCGTCCAAAGTGATCAAATCCGTATGAAAACTGTCCAAACTATGAACCATGAATGGTAGCATTATGTTAGTCTGATATTTTGCCCCTTCGCACGACCTCAATAAATATTTTCTAGATGACTGTGTTTGAGAAAACATCGAGAAGTCAAACAGCGGTTGTTAGGGACAGTTTGCCCCTCCGATCCCCCCTTGTGCGGATCACGTGATTTTTGCTACCATGTGCTCGAAAAATTGTGTTGCGCGCTGTTTTATGTGTAGGCGAAAGTTTGTTTCTTCGATCATCTTTTACCTTTTGATATTGACGTTTTATTTAAGCCTGGAGATGCCCAAAAATATGTGAGTCGTCGCTTTTGTGTTGTTAATTTTCTTTTCGTAATTCGATATTTGTTTCGGTTTCGAGTCTCTAGCTTTCTGCTTTATATAATTTACAGCTGTACCGACTAACAGAAGATCGCGCACCAGATTAAAACATCTTCAGTGCACAATTTAGTCTGTGATTGTCTTCAACAGCCGTCATTTCTAGGTTAGCATCACCAATTATTTCTTATGTCCGCCATTTGAATCAGAATTAGTGTAAGCAGCATTCGCCTGATGAGTTAAATAGCTTCATGAATTGAAAACTTTATTCTTGCAGCAAGAATCGTAATTAAAGTCTGACAATCCATTTGACCACAATCCGACAAGTCAATTGTATGTTAATCAAGTTCCCTAAAGAACGACCTGGCAAACCCTATTTGTTATCATTATTATTATTATTATTATTATTATTATACGCAGTTTATTGAACTTCAGCATGCCAGGAAAAGAAAGTTTCACAAGGCGCACAGCGTAACCTAGGAAACTACACATCGTCGCACTTATAAAAAATATAAAAACCTATTTGCACGCATGGAAAATTATTAAAATACAACTGATACTAATGTAACATCGCTAATTTACAATCAATTATTAATATACATAACACCAACTAGGTCACGTTCTGTTACTGTCAAACTTATAAATTAAATTCTCTAAATAAATCAATTAATCTTCTAATATACGGAACTCAATATTTAAATTTCCTCCAATGTTTGAAAATACCCTTCAAGTTAATAACCATACGTGGGAATAAACTTCATGCTTATATAATGTTCTTATAATGTTCAACCTTTCAAAAGTTTCTTTTGTAGTTTTACTGTTCATGTTATGATCTTAACGTACTTGAAACTACAGACTTCTTCTTCATGTTTTGTAGCACATCTTTTGTCTTTTTTCCCAACAACTTCCGTAATCCTTCTTCCATAGTCCTTGACCAACCTCCAAGCACGTCCATATAATATTGTGCTGCTGGACTGTACATCCAGGGTACCGTTCTTGTTAACCACCTCCCGGGTTAGCTCAATTGGTTAGGGCGCCGGATTGTGTAGTGCGGGAGGTCTAGGATTCGAGCCCCGGCCGGACCAGTACTCATGGTCTTAGAATAACTGAGGAGAGTTTGCTACCTTTTTACAATATCAAGAAATGGATAGATATTCTAGTCTTGTCGGATAAGGACGAATAAACCGTAGGCCCCGTCTCCTGCAGAGTTAGGGGTAGGAGACGTTAATTTCCCACGCACGAGATTACTGTGTGGTGGATGTCCTTCCCTGGGGTGGGACGGGTGGGAAGGTGAGATCGTTACATGGACTGATAATGCTTACGTCTCTTCATCTTTCTTTCCTCTGTTCTTAATCCATGGACAACTCATCTCCAAGACTGCTACTTCCTTACTTTTATGGTTCACTATCTTTGCATCGATTCTGTTAGCTTGCAGTTCCCGGTTCTCCCCATAAGTTGGTATGTCCCACAATGCTTGGACATACCCGCCTCCCGGTTAGCTCAATTGGTTAGAGCGCCGGATTGTGTTGTGCGGGAGGTCGAGGGTTCGAGCCCCGGTCGGACCAATACTCATGGTCTTAAAATAAGTGAGGAGAATTTGCTACCTTTCTATAATCAAAAAATGGATAGATATTCTAGTCTTCTCGGATAAGGACGAATAAACCGTAGGCCCCGTCTCCTGCAGGGTTAGGGGTAGGAGACGTTAATTTCCCACGCACGAGATTACTGTGTGGTGGATGTCCTCCCTTGGGTGGGATGGGTGAGTGTTGGCCCTGAAAAGCCCCTATGGGGAGTGGTCAATTAACCTATGTATGTATGTATGTATGTATCCTCCGAGACGTATTCTGGTTTATGCTTGATTGGCGAATACCATGCAGGAAGGAGGACTTTCGATCAGTTGTAGCTCTCGCAGCAACTCAAAATATAGTACTTTCAGCGTATTGTTGTGTCTTGCCAAGTACTTCTTTTGGGCGAGGGCTGAACATCCCGATAATACGTGAGCTAAGCTTTCCGGTGCCTTATTGCACATACGACAGATAAATAAATAAATAAATAAATAAAATAAATAGCTTTATTGGTACAGTACATCCAATCAAAATGGGTCTTCCATACCAATCACAATAAAATGTAATATAAACAATATAAACATTTAAAAGTGATAAGAACTTACATTACCGTGTTATTAAAAACTTAAGATACATAATTCATTATAACACCTATTGAAAGTCAATGGCTTAAAAATTGGTCAAGGGCACGTCCTTTAATGGCATTCTTAAAAACATTAAATGACCCCATGTTTGTTAAACTTTCTGGAAGATCATTCTAGAGCTGAGCAGCCCTATATGAGAAGGATCGCTGACCTGTTGCCGATCTAAAAAATGGTATATTAAGCTTATCTTTATTCCTAGTATTTTTGTATGCACCTGGCTTCTTGTCGTGAACTTATTACACAAGGTAGGTGGGGCTAATCCCTTTATACATTTAAAAGCCATTAAAGTGTCTCTAACTTCCAGTTGTTTAACCACCGGCAACCAGTGAAGTTCTTTTAGTATCGGCGTAATGTGGTCATACTTCCTTGCGCCAGTCACGATCCGTGCAGCAAAATTCTGAACTTTTTGAAGCCTAGTAATGTTCTTTTTTGTTGTACTAGCCCACATGGATAAACAGAAGAAAAGCTTGCTGAAGACTAGTGAATTTATCATGGTTATAAGCGTAGACCTATGGAACAGATGTTTCACACGATTGATTTGACACAGGCTTCCTATACACTTAGATACAACTTCGGTCACATGTTCGTCAAAACTGAGGTGAGAGTCCACGATGACCCCCAAACCTTTTGCAGAACAAGACGGTCGTATCTCTTTGCTGAGTAGCGTAACTCCAAAGCCCTACGGCACGCGAGCTAACATCTGAGGGGTTCCAAGAAGCAATAGCTTAGTCTTGTCTGGATTAATCAGCAAGCTGTGTGTACAACACCAGGCGGCAATCCGCTGCAAATCCTCGGACACATGTTCCACAGTCATGGCTGTCTCCTGGACAGGAAACGAGAGATAGATCTGGGAATCATCCACGTAACTCTTTAGCGAGCACAGGTTAGGGACAGCTGGGAGATCGTTAATATAGATATTAAAAAGGGCCGGTCCCAAGATCGACCATTGAGGTACACCGTAAGCTACATGGCGCGGACCTGACACCTCACATCCAATTCTCACCCGCTGGTTCCTGTCCGTTAAATAGCTTCTAAACCATTCCATGGCCTGCATAGATACGCTCAGTTCTAGAAGTTTACGTAAAAGGATCCCATGCTCGATGCTGTCAAAAGCCTTCGACAAGTCTAACAGAACCAACGCTGTGACTTGTTGCTGATCTATTGCTTCGAGAATCATATCAGACAGGAAAGTATGAAGTTTTTCTGTCGAGTGCTTCTTCTTGTTTCCATTTTGATGTTCAGTTAAACAGTTCTGACATGTTGTATACTCTGTTAACTGATTGAGAGCTGCCCGTTCACAAATCTTAGACAGAGCGGGTGGCAGAAATACTGGCCGGTTGTTATTGGCAACTTCATGATCCCCTTCCTTTAATATTGCATGGTATTACTACGGATTCTTTCCAAGTAGATGGAAAAACCGATGTTAAAAGTTATCTGTTTATAAGCTCTGTCAGGACTGGAAGTATAACCGGTAGGGCATCTTTGATCACACTCATGTGTAACTTATCCATTCCTGGTGCCCTGTTTGAAGGAAAAGACACGATGATCTTGCGTACTTCAAAGGTAGGGACTGCGCGGAATCGGAATTCTTCTAGTTGGAATATGGTCTTAGCTGAGGTGGCCTTATACGCTGGAAGAGCGTTAACTGAAGCAAGCTTCGCAGATTCAGCTGCAGCTCTCGCTCCCACAGAAGTAAAGAACTCGTTGAACTCGTTGGCCAGTTCTGTCACATCCCTTGAATACACAGGTCTCGATTTCTCTTTCGTCTGGATAAAGTTTCGTATCACCTTCCACATGGCACTTCTACTTTGATTGTCATTGATCTCCTTTTGAACATAGCTCCTCTCAGCATCTCACATGTACAGCCTTCTCTTAACCTCATTACGACACCGACGGTAATGTTCCCAGTCTATAGCAGCGCCCGACTCACAAGCAACTTTGTGTACTTGATCTCTCTCATCCATCAACTTCTTGATCTCTTGATCTAGAAATGGACATTGCCGATTTCTGACTTTCCTTTCCTGACAGGCGCTTGACGTTCCAGGATTTCCAAAAATTTTCCATTAAAATGTTCTACTTTCTCACCAGCATCATCAATCAAAGCATTTTCATACCATTAGACTCGGGCGAGGTCATTCACAAAGTTTTCAGAGTCGTAGTTCTTACACTGGCTTCTAGATATAACATAAGTAGGCAGTGGTTTCGGCGCCTTGAGATTCAACACCACGCATACCAGAAAAGGATCAGTAATGTGTGTTTCAACCACACCACAATCGGTAACAAGGGAAGTCATGGTGACATCAATCAGAATCTCGGATATTGTAGTTACTCTTGTAGGTCCTGTTATAAGTTGCTTCATATTTAAGCTGCTACACAAGACATTTAGCGCTCTCGATTCATAGGAGCTCGTAAGCAGATCACAGTTGAGGTCTCTAACTACCAAAACGACCTTTCCGTAGGTAAGGGCTTGCAAATACTGATCCATAAAATCGTCAACTAAACATGAGAGCGGACAGTCAGGAGTTCTATAGGTGACACAACAAGAATGATTTCAATTTCTTGTGTTGAACTTGTATCCATAACTGATGAAAGCCAGAATCTGAAATTCGAGAAAGATCTTTAAGGATTTTGCTTTTGAGAGATCTCTCCGTACATAAACACAGACACCACCGGCACGATGTTTAGGGCGGTCAAGCCTAATCGGTTTGTATCCCTCAATCTCAACTTCAGCGTTCGTAACAGAGGAATTTAGCCAAGATTCGGAAACCGCCAAAATTCCATACTCTTTTTCAGCCATTAAATTCATCACTTGTACTAGGTGGTTTCTGTCCTTGATCGATTGTGCATTGAGGTGAGCCACACTGACTTTTGACTTCTGAAAGGCTTGAGTACGTGGCGTGACCAATGCGTGATACTGCGTCACAGCTGTTGCTGGACTGCTATTATTATTCATAATTGCAGTTGGTAATATGTTAATGAGATTACTTGGATTACTTCGCTGAAAGAATTAAGAATTTGATGTATTAAAACTCCGTCTTCCATTGACAATATCAATCCGCCTTTTATCCTTAAGCAGGCTTTGGCTTCTGCCCCCTCGGTGGCCTCTTCTTGGTGCCAACAAGTCCAGAAACTTCAAACGTGCCCAAATGTCACTTGAAATCTGCCATACGAGTGAACCGCGACATAAGTTGTTCCAAATTTTCCAAAAATTCCGGATATTCAGTAGAAAATTTCTGGAATAAAACATCCTGTCAACTGCCGATGAAGTTTATCGTCTGTATGGTGATAACGTTCGGTGAATAATCCCACGCAAATGGCATCACAGTCAAGTAACGGGACATGTTACTTGACTGTGATGTCTTAATCTTCTTAACTTGGTATAACTTCGTTGATAGAAGCTGTTCATACACTTCATACGTGCCGGCCACAACATACGTTGGGCATGGCGTCCAATCGCTTAACCATGAAAAGCAGTTCTTAGTGCATACGCTATCATCATTCCATTGCTGTATGCAACTTTCCTTGCCATGCTTCGTCACGTACTATCTTCAACAACTGTTCTTCATACTTTGATCTCAGCAGCTGCTTTGCCTTTGTCGCAGTCACCTCCTCTCCAGCAGCTTCACATAACGTTGGTTCCGGGTATACAAGCCTCAACGTCAGTCCAAGTTTTTCACTATACCTCAGGGCCTCAGTAACGAGTGACTGATATCCCAACGCAGCAGCGCGCCCTTCAAACTCTCTTACCGTTTTCATACTAGGGTCGCTGTTTGAGTACAGATTTATTACTGCCTTAATCTTCGTGATCTTATATTCTCCCTCTACGGACTGCAGGCCACGTCCACCTTTCTTCCTCGACACGTACTATAAAGCGGTCGATGACGCTGGGTGTTTATTATTATTATTATTATTATTGGGTGTTTATTATTATTATTATTATTATTATTTTTGTTTCATCCAGCTCTTTTCAAACGGTGAAGCGAGTGGATAAATGATAGAAGTTTGTAGATAAATGGTTCGTTTATATCTCTTCTACAGACTTATTCTCTAGGGAAATGGATCTTAAAGCTCCTGGCATCCACTAAAAATAAAAGTGATGAATGTACCTTGTATTTCCAATGGCGGATCTAGGGTAGTGGCCCGAGGGGCCCAGGCCCCCTCTTTACTTTGGGTAAAAAGTAAACACATAGGGAAGAAAAGCCAGCAACTTCACAGCTCGCTAAGATCTTCGAGGGATTTACCTACTCGTCCTTGCTCTCCCAAGTTCAAGATCAGCTTGACGACAAGCAATTTGCGGTTGCTCGTAAATCTAGTACTCACGCACTGGTATACTTCATGCACGTCATCCTCGAATCACTCGACAGAGAGGGCATGTACGCCAGGATTCTGTTTACCGATTTTAGTAAGGGGTTCGATCTCGTCGACCACAGGGCTTTACTGCATGAGTTGGAGGTGCTTGGTGTTCATGAAGCCCTTGTCCGTTGGGTTTGCGCCTTTTTGGTTGGCCGGCTGCAACGTGTTAGGATTAATAGTCAACTGTCCTCGGCCATCTCGCCTCGTGGTGGCATCCCACAAGGTACGCGCTTGGCTCCTCCTCTCTTCGCTATACTTGTGAATAGGCTGGCCAGTGAATGGTGTACTCGTCTAAGTACGTTGATGACCTTACCCTCTTGGAACTTATTCCCAGGAACTCTAATAGCCATTTGCCCGTCATCGCATCTAAGTACTCCCAGGAACGCAATCTGAAACTAAACCCTAAGAAGTGTAAAGAGATGGTTGTTGGCCTTCTCCAGTATAAATCAACATGTTCCAGTCCTCTACTAATAGGGGGCGCCCTAATCGAAAGGGTATCCCAGTACAAACTGCTGGGGGTCATAGTTTCTGATGACCTTTCATGGAACGCACGTTGTGAGTATATATTCGATAAAGCTACCAAACGCCTCTACGGGTTGAGGATTCCTAAGTAAAGTGGACTTTCACCTTCCCAATTAGTATCTGTATATTGCAGTACGATTCGCTCTGTGCTCGAATATGCATCCCCTGTATGGGCGGCACTTCCAGCCTACTTAAGTGACTTTTTAGAACAAGTCCAGAGGAAAGCTCTTTATTTTTGGCTTCCCTGATCGTTGTTATAGCGACGCACTACATCTTGCTGACCTTGAACTTCTTAGCGATAGGTGGCAACAAGCTTGCGTGAATTTTGCCAAGTCCTGTCATGTGTCAGGAACACTTAGTAGTCTCTTTCGGGTTCCACTGGTTTATTACCACGGTTATAATTTCCGCTCACAATCGTGTATCAGGCCCCTACTGGCAAATGCAAAAGATTTAATGATTTTGTAACTGTCAAATTTCAAAATGTATGTCGCGACCGCCCCCTGTAATTCAGTTGTTACTGCAATAGGGTTGAGTAAACGATTCCTTGATTGATTGATTGAACTGGGCTCCCCCTTAGCTTAGAGCCTGGATCCGCCACCGATTACTACTTGCCACGCTTTTCTTCCGTCAGCCTAACCTCTGGAAAGTTTTCCCTATAACCCAATACTATTCTAAAACAATGCCGTAGTCCCAAAAACAATGTACTGTTTTTGCTGTTCATTGTTTTTGCTTTCTTTATCCAGGAACTGTAGGTCTAACGAAGCATGGAACTTGGCTTGCAAAATTTTCCTTACATACATTCTGTGGTATGGTTTTATACGGGAATCTTGCCCTTTAATAATAATAAAAGTCTTTATTCTATCATAAGATAAAACTACATATCTTATGTTACAATGAATATGGAAAAACTACAGAAATCTACATACATATTATGAATTAAAAAGTATGTCATTACAATAAATGGAGCTTAAATATCAACCTATTTACAAAGGTGTTCATAAAGCGCTGTGTATTAATTTTCAGGCGCGCGCAGCCTTTTTTCCTAAGATTGTGTACATATGTCTTTTGGACAGGAATGATGTCTTTCAGGGGGTGGCAATCCGTTGATTTTAGTTTCTTCAAAATGTTTCGGTCTTGTTTGTTTAAAAGGTTCTTGATAAAAACTGGAAATGAGATAAAACCGCGTTTATGACATCGGTCTAAAAAGTTTTGTGCAACCGTAAGATCGGACTCAGATGCCCCATAGACTGAAAGTGCATAGCTAAAATTAGCCAAACAATGGATATAAAAAGATGATCAATCTCTGCCTGAGAGTAATGTTCCTTTCTCAATATTCGTAGGACGTGTAAACACTTGTTTGCTTTGACAAGCTTAGTTCTTACATGCTCATCAAATTTTCCGTCACTCTGTAAAGTTACTCCTAGTAAAACGAAGCTGTTACATTGGGGAATATTATTAATTGCAGAGTAGAGTACATTATGATTTTTCTTTCTAACAACCAGCTCTTTACATTTGCAAGGGTTGCAGACCATTCTATTGTCTTTACACCATGTTAAGAACTGTCCTACTAAGTCGGCAGACGGGTCACTATTCCTAGTGATAGGCAAAAGAATAGTGGAATCATCGGCATATTTAAAAAGCACAGAGCAACCATTAAAAAATATCTCCAAATCGTTCAAAAATATACTGAACCACTGCCTGTCTACACAGATCTTCCCTAATGCCTGGAAGATCGCAAAAGTTACCCCTGTTTTTAAAGGAAACGGCAGTAGGAATGAAAAGAATAACTATAGACCGATCTCTGCGCTCCCTATTCTTTCGAAAGTGCTGGAGAAACACATCTGTGAATACCTAGTTAACTTCTTGAAAGAGAATGACTTATTCCACCCTCTCCAGTCAGGGTTTAGAGAATCGCACTCCACTGAAACTGCGCTTATTCGATTGGTAGACCAGTTACTGTTTAACCTTGACAATGATAAAGCCACTGGACTTGTTTTTATTGACTACAAGAAGGCGTTTGACCTGATTGACCATAACCTACTATTGTCAAAATTGAAGGCTCTTGGAGTGGGTGAGAGCAGTCTACCCCTGTTCCGTGACTATCTGAGTGGCAGACGCCAGTATGTGAATATAGACGGATAGCATTCTACCCAAAGGGCCTTAACATTGGGAGTCCCACAAGGCAGCATATTAGGTCCAATCTTGTTCCTTGTTTTTATTAATGATCTACCTGCAACACTTCAGCACTCCGTGGCTGATATTTATGCTGACGACACAACTATTAGCTACTCCACCCATTATACGACGGCTCCTAATGATATCTCGGTCGGCCTTCAGACGGATATTGATGAAATCTTGAATTGGTCAGCTGACAACAGAATGATCCTTAATGAAACCAAAACCAAATCTATGCTTGTCACTGGTAAACGGTTAGCCAAGAAAATGGAACAGTCCACCCTGCAGTTAAACGTTAATTCTACTGAACTTGAACAAGTGAACTCGCATAAACTATTAGGTGTCACGATTGACAGCCAGCTTACTTTCGACCAACATGTCGAAAATCTATGCACGAAGTTATCGCAGAGAATTGCCGTGCTGCGAAAAATAAGACGCTTTTTGCCCATTGATCAAAGGAAACTTTATTATAATGCTATGATCAAGCAGACAATGCTTTATGCATCAACCATATGGACATCTTGTTCTGCTGAGAATTTGCAGAAAGTCTTTAAACTTCAGAAACGCGCGGCACGTGTAATTCTGGGAGCTGACACTAAAGCGAATAGCGTACAACTGTTTAGGAAATTGGATTGGGTTCCATTCTTTCATGAGGCAAAAGTAAATAGGTCACTAATGGTGTACAAACGATTGTCTGGGGACTGTCCGCCTTATATGTCCCAAATGCTCGTAAGAAATGCAGACATAAATGAAAGATCAAGCAGACATGGACAACTAAACCTCGTCTGTCCCCGATTCAAACGGGAGCCAGAGGGAGGTAGGTCTTTCACAGTATCGACCTCATGCCTCTGGAATACCTTACCACTGGACATAGGAATGAAACCTACTATCAAATGTTTTAAGAAGGCCATGTTAGATTTTTTAAAGAATAGTTATAAACGATTAGAACATTTTATCTTATAGTTTTTATAAACTTTGTAATTTTAGATTTTTAGCTCTTGAACTTTTTCCATAATTAATTAGTTTTTAGTCTTTTTTAATAATTATTTGTAATATATTTTAAGAGGGCCATGCACTGGTTTGTCAGTTTTATACTGTTATGTGTTTTACCCTCTTTAAATAAAGTTGATTATTATTATTATTATTGATATTATTAAAAAGATACGGTCCGCTTACTCTACCTTGTGTGGTTCCTCTATTGACAGATTTCCACTGTCCTAAAAAATTATAACTAACAACACGTTGTTGTCTTGCATAGAGGAAACTATGATACCAATTGATAATGTACGGATTTAGAGGTTGCTGTTTCAGCTAGACTTAGAGGTAGCTGTTTTTTGCTTAGCTGCGGACAGAAGAATAGAATACTTCTGATGTAGAAATTAAAATAGAAATAAACCTTCTAAAAAGTTATAACCGAGAAGATCGTTCAAATCATTGTGAAGGTTAACCTGTTGGCTTTTCAAATGCTTTTGACAGTTGTCACTGGTAGATTCCAAACACTTCGTAGTCTGTCACACCAAAATTTCGAGCTCCCGTGAAGAATGTGTTCTGCTGTTCGGTGGGAAGCTGATAGGAGTTGCCGAGATTACTGTAACTTGAACCACTTTTGTTTGCGTTGTTTGATACCTGTAAGTCATGCCCTCTACCAAATGTTGGTCCATGGCAGCTGTTACAGTAAATGGCATACTGGTGATCTTTGGCGAGTGGCATTTTAATCGGATCAACTCCCTGTGGATTCACCATGCTGAACAAGAATGACTGTGAACAGTGCAGGTACTCATTCTGACCTGTTTTAGAAAAGAGACAGAAAAATGTTACTGGAATAACGTTCACATCTAAATTCCTTAAGCAGTTTTCCAGAATCGCCATGATAACATGGGAGCAAATTTTAAGAGGCGATGATGTCAAAGGGAGATTCGAATACTGCTTCCTTCCCTTCCCTCCCCACCCCCACCACACATACATCCTCCCAGTTGCAGAATTGAGCTATTTACTTACTGTTCCACGAATTTTCCGTGAAGCCTCCAAATATGTTGTCTCCACTTTTGACGATGGTAACTGTGGGTCCTTTGTTATCACATTTGGAATGAAAGGCTTGAGCTGTGAAACCATCTCGAAAACCTCGAAAAAGAAGTTGCCATTTACCGGGTTGAGGCAACCAACCGTTAAGCGTGCTTCGGTGCCTTACATTCGTCAGTATCACTGACTCTTCAAAACATTTCAGCCCTTTATACTTCAGCTCCTCCAGTAACCCTTGGATCTGGTAGAATTTTGCCTCGGCTTCGAGTTCCTTGAGAAATTTAGCATCCTCTGGTATAATCAGCTCTCCATCGCGGAGATAGTTGAGTATAAACCGGAAGTGTTCCCCATCTCGGTCGATAAAGAAAGCTCCGTCTTCGGAAGGTTTCACCTCGAACTTCCCGGAGAACATGGCAGCTAACATCGAGTCTGGATCTTTAGTCAACGTCTGAAGACTTGTCGTGAAACGGCGGCCGCCAACATTGAGGTTTATCGTCGAAGAAAGGTGGACATGGTCTATTTTCTTCGACATGGCGTCGATTGCTTCTTGCTCCTGACGAAGTCTTGTTGCTTCTCTTTGCAATACCTCACAGACCTCTTTAATTTGATTTTCAGCGTCTTTAAAAACTTGATTGTTTGGGTTACTTCCTTTTTCAATGCTTTTTTCACTCATATTCTAACAGAGGAACAACTGTTGCTCCAATGCAGCACGCGGCGGTGACAGCGAAACTTCAGACAAAAATTGTAAACTTGCATTGGTCATGTGACAAAGTGACAGTTGTCGAACCGTAACAGTCAAGAGTAACGCAATCCTTATAATAGCGTAACGAACTTGAATATCTCTTGATCACATTGCCAGTCGACACTCTCCGTACAACACGGTGACTCAATAATGATCTCTCCAAAACAGAAATTTTCTTGGCTCTCCCCCATACAGCAGTTTCTTTCTTAGACGGACTTCTGTCTCACGGACGGTTTCCTAATGATAATTGTATTTGTCCATGTACCTGGTTTTTTAGTTGTTTATTTACCTTTCCATTGGGGAAAGGGAAACCCCCAAAATTGAAGTTCATGTGAAGTCAACCTATGGATGACAGATTTTCAATGCGAACTAAAATCACAGAACGAAAATCGAGGAAAAAGGATGGCCACAAAAATTCAGAATTTAAAACAAACGTTTCAAATAACAACCTTGAAAGTTTTGATTAAAATTTCGATTCACTATCCTTGACGTCCTATTTAGTACCGAATTATTCAAAAGGGTGCATTTGACAGTTGTATGTCAGTCCATCGCAAGGTCTTCCTCAGCATTTTCTTGGGTTTCCATAAAGGCTCATTACAACCTATCTAGGGAGTGTTTGGACAAATATCTAGAGATGCACTACGATTGAGGCAAACTCCTCGAACACTATTATCAAGAAACATATCTGGTATTTTGAACCACCCTCGATATCCTACTGTACAAGAAAAGCATTGATATAGGAAGAGGAAGGCTAAGAGGGAGAATATTCGCGAAAAGTGCAGATACTGCAAACAGATTTGACCAAACTCCAATTTATTTAAGTAAACGGTATCATATCATATTGAAAATCATAGCTTGAAATACCACAGTTATATTCTAAAAACCGAAGGGGCTTTGGAAATTAAAGACTCTCCAAGCTCTAACTTATGCTTAAAAGTGTTTGGCACACAATAAGAGAAAACATTGGCTGAGAGAAGAGGGCTACGGTGTACAGAGCCACTCCTCAATAAAACAATGGCGACTTTTTCTCTTTTATGGCCCCTTTTGATCCACACCTTTTTCTCGTTACTCCCACTCTTCTCAGATGCTACGTTATAAAAATATACGGATCTATTGATATGACTACCAAAGCTGTTTCCGACATTATCACTCTTCTCAGGGTTTTACACCGATGGCTTGGGCTGGTGAATCTCAATCATTCGATGCGTACTACATGTTTCCACCTTTTCACGTCTTTTAAAACCAGAATCTATTTCTAAACCTCCCTTTTCCCCTCGTGTTATCGCCGCGCTTACTTCTGTCTCTAAAAAACTAATTATGGTACGCTTGTTCTTTTTTCTTTCAGGGGTACACGTTGAAATCGTCCACATTCAGATCTGCAGAAAATTTATTCTGAAATACAAAGATAAAACAACAGTATTTTGGACCTTGAGGATGATCATGTGCCCCCGCCTCATTTCAATGAGTGATGCTACCAGGAGGTACCAAAAGGGTGGGCGGCGGTCAAAATAAAAAAGAGTGGAAGGGGTGGGACAATAGAAATTATCGCCTAATCAATTTACTCTAAATCAAACACGGCTGGTCGAAAAAACGACAACGAGCTTGTAGTGGTATTTCGTTCTAAAAAGACACCTACACTTCCGGCCACCCAGCCGGCAGTTTCACCGTGAAAGGTTAGCAAGTTAAGATGCAAAACTAGTTGGAAACTTTCTCAACCACTTACTTGTTGGACAAATTGATCAACACAAGCCATTCTGATTCGCTCACTTGTAGCAGGACTGTCAAGACGAAAGATTCCTTCAATGCCTGATTCCAGCCTGGGGAGGTAAAAAACGCTTTATAGGTGAAATTTGCCACTACCACAGACGTGTATAAGAACTGCTATTAAAAATATTTAATGTAAAAGGAAAATAAAAGGTAACTTAATTTTAGATGAGATGGTATTTATGCTATGGCCATAGAAACTTTTATGTTTTTCAAGTTTCTCTTTTATTATGTCGATTTAGGGACTGTTCGTTATTTAACGTTTGGGGTGGTGGGAGGATTTTGGCTGTGTCACAGTAAAATGTACCTGATTTTCCCCTCCCCCTCTCCAAGGCTCTAAATTATTCTAATGACCCCCTAATTGTCAGTCAATTTTCTATAGCCCCCTTTATATTTTGTCAGCAACGACTGAACTCCTCCCTCTCAGCTCCCCATGAACACCATGTGATTCACCTCTGTGTTGTTACTTAGACTGACCTGGCGTTTGAAATGGCGTCTTTAATAGCATAAAACACCGAAGCTGCAAGAATTAAGGGAGGTTCTCCGACACCCTGAAAAAATGGAAAAACGAACTAAGTTTGATATTATTTGTATCACTCTCAACTTGTTTTGGTATCGGAAACATTTATCATCTAGTTTCTAATTTTATTATGGTAATTTATTAGCCTTAAATGCTTCTCAAGGGAGGAAAATTAAATCACATTTTATAAAGCTGGTTTTTTATAGTTAGCATAAAACAAATATACTGCCAAACACGTTTAAAAATCTTAGCTAATTCAGATTAGCCCGGAGCTGAATGACTTAACTTTAGCATAGTTAGTAGAGGGGACTGGTTAGGAAACCCGAAAAACTTCAAAGGATCGGCCTATTGTTTGGGTTTTGATGTTGAACCATACCATCACGTGACCCTGACCGTGCACACATTTCAAACAAAATGGCGGACGACCATAACAATTTTGTATTTGGAGGAGATTTAGAAGCAATCCTTGATGCTTTAGAGGCCGACGAAGACATAGAACAGGAATTTATGGAAGCTGTAGATGATGTGAGTATAGAACATGTATTCTATCGTTCCTATGAACTTCTTTGAGTCAATTAAAGACGCTTAAACTTCGGGTCTAGCTGCTTTCGAGTGTGATCGAATATCTTTAGTATATCATGTAGCAGATGAGGTATTTATTCTCCCTTCTAGATTCACTGCCTTTTTTAATAGTAAATTTCATTATTTAATTGTTAGATAGTGGCAAGTTTCATAGAATGACCACAATATTTCAGAACTTGGGTGAACGCACTGACTTGACTCTAACCATGATGTTGTTGTTTTTGTTCAGGTAGAAAAGATCGAAGTTGTTTGCGAACTTTGTGCTAAAAAGTGCAAAAGCAAGCGTGGTCTAAAAAGACATAAGACAATGAAACACAAGGAATTAATCGAGGAACCAGTTGTCCAAAACTCAGTGGAAACTTCCGTCGGAGAAACAATCAGAGCTGCAGACAAATCGCTAACAACAGATGACCTGGTAGTTATGGTTGAACAAGTGAAGTTAAAACTCTCTAATACCATGGTCTATCAAGAAAATATTAGAGAAGAGTTAAAGGCATATACTTTCGTAGGGCCTAGAGAAGATTCGAAAGAACTTGGAGTTTTAAAAGAAGCCTACGATGGATTGCTGAAAAATGGGAATCGTGAAAAGTTTTACAACAAGTACTACTCACAAATTCCCTTACATGCTGTCAAGTATTTTCCAGGGCTGTCAAGAAATGCAGCAACATTGCTGTGCACTAAGCTTGCTGATAGAATGGTGTCATTCAGTAGAGAAAAGTTATTGTCTACTGTAGAGGGAAATCAGGTTAAGTTATCTTTACCTGAGAAAGAATTGGCTGGTCTGCAATATCTAGGAGGCTATGTTTTACATAATCTGCACAACAAAATAGCAAAATCAAAGAAAAGTGAACTTTCTGAGAGCCAGCAAGCCATGTCCTCTTTAAAAGCAGGAAAAGCAGTCAACCAAACTGAAAAAATCTCTCTAACTTTGACAGCATCTTTGGATCGTGGAGGTTTATGGACTATTTCAGGTGATACTCAGAAAATTTTCAGGCTCAAGAGCGCAGAACATGGCAACTGAGAATAAAAGTCATTCAAGGAAATGACATAATTTTTCCCTTATTTCATTTTAAATAGACACTGGACAGGAATAGTGCTAGAAGATTCTGTGTTCTATACTTTTGAACTTGAAATTTTTTTGAAATTGACTGTATCTGGCATTGGTGAATGATAGTGAACCAATGGAAATCAGTCATGTGATTTGAAGTACTCTATTATGTTACTGTTTCTGCGATCATAGTTAGTAGAGGGGGTTCCCTCTACTAACTATGCTGCAATAAACAACAATAAAACAATCCAGTGATATAATCCTGACGTTTATACCTTATATAAATTATTGATTGAATACTGTAGAGTTCATTCTTTCCTTTTTATCTTTCTGCTGGGTAATGGGTCATGTGTCACTTGCTCCCATGCTCTTTTCTTTTCCTTTCTTCCTCTGGTATTGCCACTCTGAACTGCAACTGCCCTTTGGATTCTAATTGTGTTGGCATTGTAACCAAAGGTCTTGATATCAGGGTTGTCATTTCTTCTGCCAAGTTTTCTCTGGTTGCCAAAGTACTCCTCTATTGGATCTTGGCAAAACCTTTCAGTAAGAACAAACTCAATTCCCTCTCCCAGTAGGAACTTTGTTGCTTCAATTACAGAGTAAACTGTAATTTTTAAACCTTCGTAGGTTTGCCAAGAAAGGAACATGCGGCTTCTTGCATTCTGGGTAAAGTTCCCGGGTCTGTTCTCTGTGCTTTCCTTCCACTTCTCTAAGTACTCTAGGAACTCTACCAGCCATTTGAATCTGAAATCATCAACTGATCGGTATGGAGCCAAGAATGGCTTTCTCTTCCTTTGGGATTCTGTAGTGCTTCTCACATTGAGGCAATCAAAAAAAGAATCCATCATTTCGCACAAATTGGCCGTTGCTTCAGCCTC
Source organism: Stylophora pistillata (assembly GCF_964205215.1). Classification (NCBI taxonomy): domain Eukaryota; kingdom Metazoa; phylum Cnidaria; class Anthozoa; order Scleractinia; family Pocilloporidae; genus Stylophora; species Stylophora pistillata. The sequence goes on from NC_142524.1 coordinate 33,016,895, forward strand.
TGGTGGCCCAAAATTCTTTAACACTGCAGCCACTGAAGCACTGAAGACTTGGGCAGCCAAGTTGACTCGCATTACTGAATAAGAATTGAGATTTACATGGTCATATGTTAGCTTTGGCAAGAGCTTCAGACCATTCTCTGCATCTTGAAAGAACAGCTCTGTAATATGATGCCAAAGGATGTAGGAGCCATCATTCCACATATATCTGCTACAGCTTCCAGAACCAGAGTTGTGCAAACAGTTTCTGGTTGTCTTTATTAGATGAGGCGCATCTGAAAAGAAGTACACAAACCGATGGGGAGCAAATAAATTAATAGTGCGATAACACACATCTTTACCTGCATCCCCATCCAATGGTTCATGCAGGCGATAAAATCTTCTGTTAGGAGATGCCCCATCAGATGCTGCTGCAATCACCCACAAATTGCAGGTAGTCTCTAATATGAAAACAGCATCCCAGAAGAGAGGCATCAACTGCACAGCTGTCACACCAGAGGTTGAAAAATGTGCAAGGCAGAACTTTAGCTCTGTACAGACACCTCGTACCAAGAAGGCCAAAGCATGAGTTGCAATCTGGTCAACCTTTTCCAGGGTGGCAAAGGTAACATCTGGATCACCAAGATCTGTGTATCCAATAAGGTCTCCAGAAACTTTGTCGAAAACCAGGTTGGCCATCACCTTCATCTCATCAAACATGAGTACTACGTATCTTTGAACATCAAAATATGATGAAGTCATACTTATTAGTTACTTTACCACTTCTTCCTGGACGCCCCTTTCTGGCTTAATACAGTTTCTGTAGTCTCTTAGTCTGCGTTGGCTTGGAAGAACAAGTACATTGCTGTTGCGCAGTTCCTCATAGCAAGATGGAGACTTGGCAGCAAGTGATAGGCAAAACCGAATCAACATGGGGTGATATCTCACACCAGATGGGCTACTAGAAAACAGTTTTTGCTGCTGTTGCCAAAATAATTTCATGAATGGTGTCATTTTATCACTGGATTGTCCAAGAATTGTGGTGAAGTCATTACTTAAAGCATGATCTATTTCAATGCTGGACTTAGAGATTTCTTTCCTCATACTGTTCAGTTCTTGCTCCAGCTCTGCACATTTCAATCGCTGCTGTTGAAGAGATAATTTTAATCTCTCTGGTGCTGTTTCACTTACAGGGGCATTGAGCTTTGCAGGTACAGATAGTCTTCTTGTCTTGATTTCTTTTTGCTTCTGGTATGAAGAAAGATAACTTTCACATTAGTTGCATCTTTCTGTTTCTTTACACATCAATAAACACTCATTAGATCTCCAATATTCTTCGTGTGGAAACATCTGATGATTGTCCATTGCTAAAGGGTCTACTTGTATAGGTATCACATGGTGAACTGGAATACTTGACATCTGACTTCCACTACAAGGGCTTCCTATTCCAGCACAAAGAGAGTAGCTGTCCATTTCCTTCGCAATGTTACTGACTGGGACATTCAGCGATCTTAGATGCTTGATGTAAATATCGTGAGTTTCTGGAAGAAAGCACCCAAATACCTTGATTGTGAACCCCAGGCTGTCGTCAACAATAAGTTCCTTTTCTGGGAGAAGAAGGTTGTCTTTCATCTTTGTAATGACCAGTCTATCCTTGGATGTCTGAATATTCCACTCGTTGAGGCTCTTTAAACTTGGTACTCTCTTGCACAAATCGCCAAAGGTTTTATAAAAAGCTGATTTCACAGGTTTCGCGCTTTCTGTAGTTACCACGCTTCGAGCAGATCGAGGTACAGGTTTATTCGTTTCGTGGCTTCGCTTCGGCATGTTTAATAATGGCAGCGCTCCAAATCGTGGTTTTTTCTTGATCATCTTTTCGGATTGAACTATAGAGAAAGACAGAAAGTCATTTTAGTTATTCCACGTTGGAAAAATATAACATAAATGAGGGTACAAGTGAATATGTCCACTTCAAAGTGAAATATTTCAACACACAAGGAACGTAAAGCAAAATCAACTTTACTTACATATTTCAACATCTTGAGGGTGAAAGTGCTTTTCGCAGGTGTATATAGTATCGTTTTGGATCTTTTTTCGGAATACTGCATCAACTGTTCTTGTCTTGGTAATCTCGCTGAGCCAAGCATCTGTCCATTTACGATGGCCCTCGTCTTTCGGTGCAGGCAGTTTCCAGATACCAACACCTTTCGTCCTTCTTGAGGTTCCATAACCAAAAACCGAACAGTTATCTCCCGGCATGATGATTTATAAATAGTCAAACTACATATCTCTTGGAAATTCTTGATTAAACTACGTTTGAAGCATAAAATACTTTAAAATTTGTCCTTGATAAAGTCACGCTTCTCGAAAGACAGCCGCCATCTTGAAAGCGTGTGCACGGTCATAACCACGTGATCACACTAAAACCATAACAATAAGTTACCCCTTTGAAGTTTTCCGGGTTTCCTAACCTGTCCCCTCTACTAACTATGACTTTAGCGACAATCTTAAGCCACATACAACTCTTGGACTCAATGAAAAGTGTTTTCCCAAATTTTATTGACACACACTCCCCGACATCAGTACTAATATGAAATATTTCTTGTCGTTTCAAACCTTAGAACAGCAGATGGCGTGTTCATTTGGGGCATTTCGCAAAAGATGAACATTAAATTCCAGTGGTATATCTGCAATTCCTGGAATTTTGTAGGTCCTGGGCCCTGTCGTCAAGGGGACACCATTCCGAGAGAATCTCAACTCCTCCAGGGTAAACATCCCCAGTCCTTGTAAGAAGGCACCTTCAATCTGAAACGTCAGGGTGAAATCAAGCTGTTATCGTCAGTCAGCAGTAAATGGCACAAAAAAAGACTGGATTTCCCGACAATAAAAAGAAAGCAACACCGAATATAAACGTGATAACATGCCATAGGGTGTGTCCTTTTTTGAATGGAAGCCTTCCTTGGTTTCTCCTTCGTTGCTGCATAGGGTCCCTATATCGACGTGACAGCTGGTGAAAAGCCTTTTGCTGGTTTGACAGGGTTACAGCTCAAATTCTTCTCATTTGCCCAAGTTTATTTACAATCAAAGAGAGCTCCCTCAAAAGTTTTCTCGAATATCACATCCAAAGAAGGTGGGCACAAAGACATAACTGACCTGTCCAATGTCTATAGCTGGATTGATGCTGTTTCCAACATCCATGACAATGTCTGTGCGAAGAATCTGTGACAAAAATCCACAAAAAATAGTGGCAGCCTAGTGCAGCAAATGCTGTGAAATACTTGTCAAATTGCTTCAAACGAGGATCTAGTGGCATATTGCGCAGATGTTCATCCAACTTGAGTGACCAAAACCCAGCCACTAAAATTATTTCGACCCCTTCCAGCTGTACTTTTACACAATCCCTACGATCCAATATGCGGTCAGATTCAAAAAGGGAACAATTGGTGTTTAAAACCGCCGTTGGTGAGGTCAAGATTGTTTGCATGACTGTCAAGCTGATCAATTTTCGCGAAGGAACTTTATTTATGGGTGAATTGTTCCATCAAAGGCTTAGACTGACCACTCAGCATTTTGCGTTGACTAATAACTCGCATCACTTCTCGGTTCTAGTTCGTTTGATTAACGTTTCACGTTGGTTTTTAAAGGGGAGATCAAAACAATCAAAAGAACACAAAGACCACTCAGACTATTTGGAGAGTTTTCAGACTATTTGTGAGTGTTTATCCTATTGATCTAAACCTTTTGCGTACTTCAACCAGTCTTTTGCCAGTAGATCTGTGGTCTATAGCTACGTACCTGATGATCGCCTGTCAGACAGTCGACTTCCACTTCAGAGCAGGCGGCTCCGAAACTAAAGTAAGGGTAAGCTCTGCCTGAATTGCTCTGGAGATCGTAGTTTAGACCAGGATACCTGACGGTTATAAAAGAGTTAGGTCGATCCAAATTTAAGCCTGTAATGCGGGTTATTACAAGTTTGATACAATATCAAACGGTTATCTCTCCTCAATCAACGGATGGTTCATAGGAATAATCTAGATCTGAAGGTTTGTAAAAACGAGAATTCTTCTTGTTGGATGAAACTAACATTACCACCTTAAATGCAAAAGTTGTTTACATACTTGTAAAATCCATTGGCAGAAAGGTTTACGCGGTCAAAGTAGGCCGCGTGCACCCAGTCTTCCCACTCTCCTTCTGGGTTCTTCTCTTGATAAGGTTTGAGCCGTTCTAATATTTCTTCGCAGGCATTCTACAAAGGAAACAATGTTTTTTTTTTCAAGTTCCTTTACCCTTATTGCGCGGCAAATTTAAAACTTATGACGTGACCTGTCAGTCTACTGCATGTTAGCAATTTTGACAACCCCCTTACATCTAAGATAATAGGTTTATCTCAAATCTTTTTGCACGGAAAATTGGAACCAGAGAATCTTACCTCCTCTGACAGTGTGAACGTATTTCCAAATGATAATTCATTTTGTCAGTTGCTCTCATTTTTTTTCGGAACTCTCTAGCCTGATAGAGGATAAGCTTGGAAACTGGATCGAACAATCCGATGATGCGTACTATGTGTAGGTACATCAACAAGGTTGAAAGGGTAAATTGGCCACCGTAACGATTACAAAAGCTGACATTTCGAGCGTTAGCCCTTCGTCGGAGCGAAAGAAGGGCTAACGCTCGAAACGGCAGCTTTTGTAATCGTTACGGTGGCCAATTTACCATTTCAACCTTGTTGATATATCCAAATTATTTCGTTACCCCCACCGACGCAGCCCCAAACAGTTTCTTTCGAAACTATCAGCCTTTATTCATCTATGTGTAGGTATGTTATAATCAGTAATACACAGTAAAACAGCAAGCGCCTATTCCCACCTTAACTGCCATGCCGTTCAGATCAGTAGAGGCCGAGGCTGCGGTGGGGGTGCCATTTGGAACAGTGTTGGTACTTGTCTCAGTGAGGTGGATCTTCGACATAGGGATACCAAAGCTCCTTGCTGCAACCTGCATAACACAATTGAACAAGCCATCACTAATGTGCTAAAGTCACATTTACAAATTCATTAGCGTCTTCCAGGGGTTGGGAGCATAATTAGTTCTTGTGTTGTGGACAGAGATGCGGAAATTACATGCACCTCTGAGGCCTGTACTGATTACCCCTTTGATCGCACCTGTGCCATTTTGGTGTGCAGTCCTTGTCCGACTTCCACTCCACCGTGAGTGACAAGAACTGATCCATCTGTGTACACGTGGACCAATGCTGCACCCTGATTATAAAATGCAGTGAGGAGACAAAATCTGTATCTTAGTGCTGTATTATGATACAAAACGTACTCGGATAATTCTTTTAATGACACAAAGAAAAAACTCAGATATCCAAGCCGTTCAGTTAAGACGGGTCTACTCTAACGTGCAAGTCAACATAGTCTGTTCTTCGTTTTAATATGAATCACAATGTCTTAAAATAGTGGTGAAAAAAAAAATAGTGAAGAAATGCTGAAGGCACAAGTTACACACTAGGGCGTAAACAGATATGAATAGAATTTTTTCTTCCTGCAAAAGAAGGCAACTAACCTAGCTAGCCTTTCTGGGCTCTTCCCAAGGGCTTCACCCCTGAGGATGGCCTGAGTGGGTTTCTTTAGGGAAGGATGTAAAAGGATATGAAAAGTGTGCTTTAGAAAGAGCACAGGTGAATTTTATGGAGCTGATGATGACTCAGTCAAGTACTCTCCAAATCTGTTGAGTTGATTCATTGAGTTTCGCATTTAAAGAGTGAATTCAAAATGAATTCCTAACATTCCGCTGGGAAAATATTTATTTGCACCATCGTTACCTGATTTTTGAACTTGATTGTGAATCCTACACTGCACATGGTTGGCGTTAAAGCAATGCCGCGTTTCTTCCAACGGTTTTCCCTAATATATCATCGTAAGAAACGAACATGAAAAGCAGGAACGATGAAACTAAAAATTCAAAGCCATTTTTTCCCTAAATCGTGAAATTGAATTTGATCGTATTTCATTGTCACTAAGAGCATTTCATTTGTACCTCAAAATGTACGTCTTGGCACTCGCTTTAGTCCTCTCGGCAAAGTTCGCACTCCTCTTGTTATATTCCCAAACAGCACTGCATAGTTATAAACGTTAATTTCTGATTTTTGTCTATTCTTTCCTATGCTTAACCTGACTTACTTGTTAAATGTATCCAACTCATCTCGTCGTTTATCAAAGTGGCACTTTTCTAACAGCTCATCCCAGACGCGCTGAATACGACAATCAGTCAGCTCACGATTGAAATGCGTAACATCTCCTTCTTTTAAAAAATTTGATTCTCGCACCTGTTGACAAGAATCCTCTTGTTTAATACTCTCATGGAAGTTTTCCCTTTTTCAACCTTTTTATTTGTTTTTCATTTTTCCGTGAGACTTCTCGAATAGAAATTTATGTCAAACGAGAATAATTGTCAGCGTTATATACTAGAATGGTAGGACTGTTTTACCTCTTTTTGAGAAATACCGCAGGTTATCGCCATGTCCGAGATCCATGACTCAGCAAACATCAAGGTCTACAAGAATGCATCAAAGAAAACGTAAGAGGTATATTTTGTACAGAGATATTGAGCGAAGAAACATTGGTCAAAGCAGTGCCGGACAGACCAGACAGTGAGACAGACCAGACAGTGAGACTGACCAGACAGTGAGACAGACCAGACAGTGAGACGACCAGACAGTGAGACAGGCCAGACAGTGAGACAGACCAGACAGTGAGACAGGCCAGACAGTGAGACAGGCCAGACAGTGAGACAGACCAGACAGTGAGACTGACCAGACAGTGAGACAGACCAGACAGTGAGACAGACCAGACAGTGAGACAGACCAAACAGTGAGACAGACCAGACAGTGAGACTGACCAGACAGTGAGACAGGCCAGACAGTGAGACAGACCAGACAGTGAGACAGGCCAGACAGTGAGACAGGCCAGACAGTGAGACAGACCAGACAGTGAGACAGGCCAGACAGTGAGACAGGCCAGACAGTGAGACAGACCAGACAGTGAGACTGACCAGACAGTGAGACAGACCAGACAGTGAGACAGACCAGACAGTGAGACTGACCAGACAGTGAGACAGGCCAGACAGTGAGACAGACCAGACAGTGAGACAGGCCAGACAGTGAGACAGGCCAGACAGTGAGACAGACCAGACAGTGAGACTGACCAGACAGTGAGACAGACCAGACAGTGAGACAGACCAGACAGTGAGACAGACCAAACAGTGAGACAGACCAGACAGTGAGACTGACCAGACAGTGAGACAGGCCAGACAGTGAGACAGACCAGACAGTGAGACAGGCCAGACAGTGAGACAGGCCAGACAGTGAGACAGACCAGACAGTGAGACTGACCAGACAGTGAGACAGACCAGACAGTGAGACAGACCAGACAGTGAGACAGACCAAACAGTGAGACAGACCAGACAGTGAGACTGACCAGACAGTGAGACAGGCCAGACAGTGAGACAGACCAGACAGTGAGACAGGCCAGACAGTGAGACAGGCCAGACAGTGAGACAGGCCAGACAGTGAGACAGACCAGACAGTGAGACAGGCCAGACAGTGAGACAGGCCAGACAGTGAGACAGGCCAGACAGTGAGACAGGCCAGACAGGGAGACAGAGCAGACAGTGAGACAGACCAGAATACATAAAACAATCTAATTTATCTGATCACCCTGTGATATCTGGCTAACAAGAAGAGAACTAAGTAGAACCTTAAAAACAAACCGTCCTGAGTTTTCAGGCACACTTAGTGACTGATCATGTGATTACATTCAGACCAATATAAAAAAGATCTCATTTCTGAAGGCAGTAATAAAAAAAGGAAGGAGACTTTATTCATCCATTTACGAGGCGATTTGTATGTTCTACACCGTTTTCCTCATAATTTATTTACCTGAGGAGCACCAAAACCTCTAAATGCTGTATTAGTGGCAATGTTTGTTTTACACAGGAAACCAACTCCACGGATGTTTGGAACAAGGTAACAGTTTGCCATGTGAAGCAAAGCTTTTTCCATAACCTACGGAAACACCAAACAAGTACATTGTAGAATCACGATTTTTCTGCTTTGATGATAAGTCGCAAAATCTTCTTCCTCAGAAATTGAAATTTTTACTTGTTTCAAAAGACAGTATTTCTAATCACAGCAGTTAGCCTGACCATGCAGTAACTCCGTTATATACAATAGAATCCCTAATGACCTTGTTGATTGCCGTAACTGACTCTATCTGCACAATTAATTCTTACACAGATGACAGCAGTTGACCATTTTTTTATTGCACAAGAGAAATATGCCTATTCGCCTCTTAACTGTATAAGATACCCTTACCGCCCATGACACATCCAGAGAGTTGCCAGCATTACTGTAAAATTCAATATCCAGAGCCTTGATCTTCCCTTTTGACGTAAAGCCAAGCTACAAAAGATAATTCAGTTCGATTTAATAATGTTTACATGTAACAAATAAGATATAACATATCTACTCTGTCTTGATTTAAAGCAAACAAACAAATAACAGATAAAGTCTGTTACGTTGATTTTCTTAGAGAACGAACGATGCTTACCGCTTTCGATCTCCTGAACACTATTTTGTTGCCTCCCCGGTGGGGTTTCAAACATCCTGTCTATAAGAGTTTATGATTCTCCGCCCTGAGTAAGAACGCCTCCCCGACCCTCCACCCGTCACCCCAATGATATATTGAATATGTACCTTATACTTGGCTAAGAAGGGATGTCGCTTTCCTGTACTGATCATGTCCTCGTTTCGATCAAGCATACAGCGCACAGGTTTACCAGTCCTTTCATAAACGAGAAAGACATTTGAAGTACAATACGACCTACTGCTCATTTTTTCCCTTATCAACCGAAACTCCATCCTCGTGAAATTGAAATGATTAAGTTGACGGAAAATTCTTGAGGGCCTTCATTGTATTTAGCAGAATGATATGAAGCATGAGACATAGATTAAAAATAGTACGTAGAAGAATGGTCTGCAATCGAGTCCAATGGCTCATCTTTCCAACGTTTATCTCAATTTTTATGGCATGGAGAGACTACGAATCAGGCAAATTGCTTCCGAGTGGGATACTGATCCACGGAAATTTACCCCCCCTTGGCATTTGTCAGGTTCCCTTTACAGTTAGCCGGTTCTATTTAACTGTATACTCCTAGGTGAAGAAGGCACCTTAAGAGGAAAGTTTTTTTCGTAAAAATCGAACGTATTTATCAATAGATGATAACTTCGAGTCTTGATTGTCTTATCCATGCGTGAAAAAAGGGGCATTTGGCTAAACAGGATATCCGACCCCTGATCGGAAAACGTTTTTTAGTTATCTAAATGAGATGAAAGTGAATTACTTGGCAGCCGCCACTGCTACTACGCACGACAAGAAGCAGCTTCGGGACTCTTTGCCTCCAAAAGCACCACCTGAAAAAAGAAAACGGAAAAAGGCAAAATAAAATTTAAGAGCTGATTAACACTATCAAACCACACAGAGGCAATAGCTGATACTGGTTAACAGTATAAAATCACGCAGAGGCAATAATTGATTTTGATTAACAGCATCGAACTATGCAGAGGCAATAGTTGATCAAAAGCAGGTTTTTCCTTTGGCGCAAGTAGAGTTGTAATCTTCCTCACCCACTCTTTTTGTCCTCACGACTATTCTGCTAAGCGGAACCCCCAAGGCTTTTGCAACAAGTTCCTGGAAGTGAAAAACATTACTGGAGGTCAGTAGAATTAACAGACCCAAGATCTTTAATGAGTAACTCCTTGGAATCAGTATGATGGACAGTACAGAGGGAAACGGGGCGGCTAAAATAAAGTTTAAAGAAACGAGTCCAAGAGAATCATATCCTACCTGAGTCTTTAACTGATTTTGAGTCGAAACAAAAAGTTCCATTTCACCATCCTCGCCTTTGGGTATAGCTACTGTGACTTGTGTTTCTAAATAGAAATGTTCCTTGAAGAAAAATGGAGACAATTGGGGTCGTTTCTGCGCCGAAATTTCAGGGTCAGGTAACGATTATAATCATAATGATAATAATAATGATCATAATAATAATATGAAAACAATAATAATAATAATAATAATAATAATAATAATAATAATAACATATTTTACCAGGTGGACCCCCCTAAGCAAAAGCTGTTTTAAATGGATACCCTGGGCATTGAAATAATAAATTAAGAAAAGTAATAATCAAATTGAAAATTAATCAATGAACTCTAATCAATTTAATCCATTAAATTAAATTGGTTTGAATCAGTTGAATTAATTGTATCGATAGAAGGAAATTAAACCCTACAAAATTATCTGAAAGGGGTTTGTAGTGAATTGGCAAGGACAGGCTATGGCTTTAGACTATAGCTAAAGATAGCTTCATCTCCTAATTGTCTTTTGAGATTTAGTACCCATTTCATTCTAGCTCACAACCTTTCGTTGCTTTGCGCAAGGGAATTGACTGCGTTTAACTGCATTACACAGACTGTAACACACCTGACCCCCGAGTCTCATCTCCCCTCTCAGCACGTGATCCGATTCAACAAAACCAGTTTCCAGGTCTCCTCTCTGGATGCGCAGTGGTTTACACTCAAAGAACGATTCAGCTTCAATAGCTTCCTGAAGTAAAGGATTCAAAAGTGTATGCATTAAAGCTGGCTTTACAAATTATATGAATTTCATATATTCGTTGTGTTTGATTTACAAATTATAGAACCAATCTCCAAACCAAGCTGTGATTCTTTTTGTCAGGAATCGACGACTCTGATAAGGCCGATTATCTGAGTTTATCTTACCAGCCAATGAGATCGATGTTAAGAAAATCGAATATCTTTAACAAGAAATTAAATTCAATAGCCTCCTGAAGTAAAGGATTCAAAAGTGTATGCGTTTACAAATTATAGAAGCAATCTCCAAACCGAGCTGTGATTCTTTTGGTAGGAATCGACGACTCTGATAAGGCCGATTATCCGAATTTATCTTACCAGCCAATGAGATCGATGTTAAGAAAATCGAATATCTTTAGCAAGATATTAAATTCCTAGCATTGGTCTTTCAAATCACAGCCAGAGCGATAAGATAGATAAGGCAACAGACTTTTCTCAAGTAATGCCGAAAGTTGTATCAAGAAAAGCTGTTAATGAAGTTCGATAAAAAAATAGCCGAGATAATTGCACTTTGGTTAGGAATTCAGAGATTATTGTACCGATAAACCTATTGCTTTTCTGTAAAATCGATGGACCGCAATTTCTATTTAGTGACTAGTGTAATAACTTTGTTATAATGCTTGGAGAAGACTTGAAAAATTTGTAAATCGCGAATGACCTCAAAACTTTTTTTATGATCTTCCGACATCCCGATTCGGTAATTACAACGAAAAAAGGAATGGAAAGTGCTGCTTTTGCTAATCAAAACTGGGGCGGCTACGTACAATTTTGACTAATTGGGTACCACGTCAAAACTTAAGGGTGAGTAATGATTGAAGCCCTTCATATCCTCTTGATAAATTGCTAGATTTCGAAGTTACTTATGATAGGTGAGTCAAATTCAGAGTGAGACTTACCTCAATAGTAATTATTCTTGGTAAGTCTTCATATCTTATTTTGACCATCTGAGCTGCTCTTTGGGCCTGGGCCTGAGTTTCAGCGGCAATGGCTCCAATAACATGTCCAACACAGGTCACCTATAATAATGAACATTTGCATCAGCACATTAACCGTGAAAAAAAAAAAAATGTCACGAAAATTGTCACAAAACCCGATGAGGTTGAGCTATACCGTAACTAATTTTTTCTTGCCATAGGCCATTTCTGTAACACGAAACTCAATTTCAAGTTTTTTTTTTTTTATTTTGCGTATACCTCGTATGTTGCAAAAAGTTCTTCATCTCCTTGATAATATCCTATATCGTTGCTTCCTGAAACGTCGTTCGCATTTATATATGTCTTGATACCAGGAAGACAGAGTGCTTCAGAAGCATCCCCTGATCTGCAGAGTTAAAGAAAGTATGGTGTCAGTTGTCTTTTAGCTCAGCCCGGCACATTTCAATCGGTTGTTCATGAAGTGCATTGATACTTCCAAGCAAGTTGCACTTGATCAAAATTATCAGCTTGAGAGATACGAAGTTTATCAGGTCCGTGTAACTGAGATTTGTACGTGGGAGATTGGGTTTGTCATTGCCTGTGCATGTCAAATTATTGTAAATCTGGTTTCTGTCACAGATGCTGTTAATTATCAAATGGTAAACACCACAGCGTACACTATTGAGTTATGGATGCACGCGGGAGGTTGCTAAGCACGAAAGAAGCGTAGGAGTCGCTCGAGGCGATAGCCGAGAGCGACTCTAGCCTCTTGAGTGCTTAGCAAACCTCCCAAGTGCATCCATAACTCAATAGTGTACGCTGTGGTGTTTACCATTTGTTTTATAGCATAACATTGATACATTGTAGCTAAAGAGTTCCCTTTTATTTAATAAAGCTTACATGACCAGAAAAAACAAGCGCGCGCGGAAAAATAGTCTTTGCATTTGCTCACGTCAGCAGCGTACAGCGATGGGCAAATGGTGGAAGCTAAATTGACCAATCAGAGCGCACGCTTTACTTTGGTTATGTTATAACATTCTATTGAAATTGCTTTATTCTCAGTTATCTTTAGAAAACGGTTAGTAGTAAGTCTTCCTATCTACCCTTTAACGTAAAAGTAAGGTCACAAAACTTGGTGATGAGGCATGTTACTTCACCGGTAGAGTTCATACAGTAAATGGAAGAACATAGGGATGGAGTCTGAGGAAATTTATGGTTCATATGTGGCTTCATCTAAAAAGAGCAAGCCTTAATCAGCACCATGATGCCTACCTGCATTCACGACAAATTTTTTAAAGTCTTAATTGGATGCGGGCTGAACGATCCTTTATTTTTCTCCGAAATGCAGGTCGTTCCAAATGAGAGTGGGTTGTTATAACTACAAAAACAATAATTGAGTTTTTAGTAAAACAAAAGGCAACAAAAATTTGTTGGAAGCCCTCGCCCCACCCGTTTTTCTGTGCCTTACAAACCCACCCTTTCTTTGTAGGGTGTTAAAACGTAAAATATACAAGGGTGAGCTGGAGGAAAAATGGCCGAAACCCCATCAGTCAGTTGACTGGGATATGTGGATGAGGCTGCCTTCCAATATCAAAGGACGAGAGTGCATCATTCCGGACATTTCTCGTACTTACCACTTTGGAGCCAAGGGACTAAATGTGGGAAGCTTTATGCTGAACATTTATTTTAAAAATCATGCGCTGAAAAAAGAAACAAATATCGAGTTGAACGCAGAAATGATGTATAAGGATAACTACGAAAGAGAAATATTTCGTCTTATAGGGTAAGAACCTTGATTTAACGTTAAAAAAAAGTGATGTCTGTAAGTGGCTGATCCAGCCGGAGGTTATCCTGGTTTCCATAGCAAGAAGCGACAAGAGGTATTGCCACTCCCCTCAGGATGGGGTGCCAGTCCATAGCAAAGTTACCACCAGTATTTCATCACATTTCCCTTGCAATTTTAATACCGGTACCCATTCGCAGATCATTTTACTCACGTTCATTCAGTCGTTACCTAGTTAAACTTCTCAGTATTCGAGTTTGATTCCCAGATTTTACAACATGTAACTTCTCCTACAATATCAGCTACAGGGTATTATTTTGATAGAAAAACACAAAGCTCAGCAATGTTTAAGACTAGCTATAGCTGTTTGAAGTAACAATCGGATCTTTGGAGTAATTTAAAAGTGGTTAAAACCGAATGGCCCTCTAAAGTTTTCCTAAATGGCTTGTCAGCAAACTATATTCTGACAATCAGTTCAAGGTATTAACAGTGAGCTTTTTGTTTTGCGTTTCAGAGAGGCCAAGCTTTTAAATCATTCCAAAAACCCTTGCGCAAACCTTGAAGACTTTGTCCCAGACACCACTGGACAGACGTATTTGTTTTATCTGCGCATGGACACTCCAAGAGACTATACACGTGGTCTAACATAGCGCGCTGTTTTCAAATGTGGGATCTGGACCCTAGAGGATTTCATAGAAGTATGTGGAGATTCTGGATCAAGAAAAATCACATTTTGGTGATTGGGTGTCCTGCTTCTGTTTATTGTACAAAGAAACCGAAAAGTTTAAATCCGATCTATCTTCCAAACAAAGAGACGAGACCGAGAGATCTTGTTTAGCAGATTATCTTAATTTTGCAAAAAGTAGCACTCCCTCGGATTGGGGAGTCTGTTCCCAATTAGCAAATGTTGTAAATATGAAAAGAGGTATTTCTCCTGGGTACTATTTATTACATGGAGTAATTGGAACTATGCGTCACGTTTTGCAATACGAGTTATTTAGATACTTATTCGCATAGAATACGTTTTAGAAAAGGCTTCATTAGTTACTTGTAAGTATTCTTCTCAACACAAATTAGAAGTACAAGCATCAGTTTTAAGTGATATTAAAACACCACTACAGGACATCACTTTCCATATACAAAACATTATGAAATTTAATATTATTGCCCATCATCCCTCTCTTCGCTTACAAGTTCACTGACAATTGCTTTGAGGTTCATTCTTTCGATGTCAATTGCAACTGGACGGGACGCTTCCTTGGTCGTACGTCGTTGAGCTGACACCTTTGCCAATGGAAGAGGTCACTCAGAATAACATTGCATTAACCTTTTAAATTCCATGGGTGACCAAGACAGAATTTCTGCTTACAATATCAAGACAGTATCGAGCACAACAGTGATGAGAATAAAGAAAAATATTAATGAGGAGATTAAAAGTTGATCCAATACCAAATTCTCAGAACTAACGTCACAAGAATTGTACGACAGGCTGTAAGGAGAATGACAAATGAGATCTTGGGAGTAAAATGATTAAGAATAGACAGAGCGCCTTTCGAAGTTATGAGAACGGCCAATCAGAAGAAAGGAGAATACCCCTAAAGACCAGTGAGAACGCGAACTAAAACCCAGCAAACTGCCTGAAGCGCGGGAAAACGCGGGTGACTAAGTCATGATTGGTTTAAGGTTTGCATCTGATTGGTTAAAAAAATGGAGCGAGTTTTATGGACCAGTAAATTGAAAATGACTTTAAAAAAGTGTCATAGAATCTGTCCGTTGAATTTTGAAGGTTTCAGTCACTGGAAAATATCTATTTTTGCTAACTAAAATGAGATTTCGTATACTCTGTCTCACTTCCTCGGCCTCTTGACAGAAATGTTTGTTTGACCCTGGTAGCAGTCCTCTGTACCAGCGTTTTCTACAAAGTTCCCAGGCCACTTTCTTACAATTCACTTGCTAGAAAGACAGCCTCAGGGATCCTTATCAGAGTCACTCATGCAATCCAAACACTTCGTAATCTGTTATTTTAAATGTCTTTTTTCCTGTTAGAAATGTCGCTTGCTGGCCTGGAGGAGTGTCAAACGACCGGCCAAGATGGCTGAAACCAGAAATAATTCCTTCGTCAACCGCTGATATGATTTCCAGGTCGCGCTGTCCACCAAATTTTGGTCCCAGGCCGCTATCAGAATAAAACCCTGTCAGATGACTCTTCTTGATCGGCATTTTGGTTGGTCCCAGGCCCTGTGGGTTAACCATGCTGAACAAGAACGCTTTTGTTTGTGTTACCCACGTGACGCGACCTAGTAAAGTAGTTTATGTTTCAGGAACTTTGTAAGAGGTATTGCTAAATTATGATACCTTCATGTCGATTTAAGTGTGTACCGATGTTTCGAGGCTCATAAAATGTTTCGAAATGTTTATATATTCATTTTATTGTCTGTCCGATTCAACGTCGTACACTCGGTATGTGACAGGGCTCTAAAACTCGGAAAGTACACTCAAGAAAAAAGTGGAAATTTTTTTAACCTTTACCGTGCATAAACGAAACACTTCATACGTCAATCCTTTTCATTTAAATTCTTGAACCAGAGAGTAAAGAAGGCTTAATTTGGAATGCTAATAGGCGTTAGAACATAGCCAGCAGAGTCGCGTAATGAAATTCATTATACGTAAGCGTGCTCAAAATCCCGATAGTGCACGCTGATAGCGTCAGAAAATCCGACTTCGTCAGAATTTTTTTTACGCGCGAGCGGATATTGTTAGCGCGGGGAAAAAAATTATATTTCGCGACAATATTGGATAGAAACAGAAACTCGGCCTACCATTCCGAAAACGAAGACAATGTTTCGACCTTTTCCCTCGGGCTAGTGTTCTTAAATGAGGCAGAAAAAGAGAAAAACAAATGAAAAGGAGACTCGGCATCAGCGCCGTCACGATTCGCTTCAATTGATATTGTTGTCCGTTTTTCGCGTCGGATTTGATGCACAATTCCACCCGCTATGTTCTAAAACAATTGATTCATGGTTTCAGCTGTGCACTATCGAGTTATGGAGCACGTGGGAAGTTTGGAGAGCACTCAAGAAGCTAGAGTTTCCCTCGGCTATCGCCTCGGGCAACTCTTACGCTTCTTATGTGCTCTCCAAACTTCCCGCGTGCTCCATAACTCGAGAGTGTTCGCTAAAGCATGAACCAATTGTTAATTATCTTAGTTGCCTGGCGTTAAATTACAAAGGAAAGCTGTCAGATGCAGTACCAACTACAGAAAATTGGTTAGGTATGTATTTTTAGGCCGTGCACTAGTTAACGTCCTGCATTCTGCATAATCAGCATGGGTGGAAGTGTCGTGTATGAAGGTACAATAAGAGGTGGGTAAGTTCTAGTTGATAAATTTCCCAAGTGTAACGAATTAACTAACCACTCATCCACGGCACGTCTGTGAAGCCACCAAAAATACTGTTTACGCTGTTTACAATGGTGACGGTGGGTCCTTTGTTGTCGCATTTGGAATGAAAGCTTTCTGACGAGGAGCCATCACGAGAAGCTTGGAAGAGAGGGATCCATGTCCCATGCAAAGGAGGCAACCAGGCTTGAAGCACCTGGCGATGCTCAACAGAAGTCAAAATCTTAGATTCCTGAAATGGTTCAGGAGATTTTTTTACTTGAAATGAAGATCCAAAAGGACCTGGCCCTTTTAACTCGTGGACAATTCCTTGTATCTGATAGAAATCGGCCTCTTCCTCCACTTCTCTCAGAATTGTTGCTTCATCTGGCAAAGTTAATTTCCCAGTTCGTAGATAATTGAGTATAAATCGAAAGTGAGTTCCATCTCGGTCGATAAAGAAAGCGCCGTCTTCAGAAGGTCTTGTTTCAAACTTTCCAGAAAACATGGCGGCCAACATGGAATTGGGATCTTTGGTCAGCGTTTGAAGACTTGTTGTGAAGTAATGACCGCCAACATTGAGTTTGATGATCGACGAATAGATGCCACTATTCATTGCTAATTTCTTCGAAATGGGGTCGAATATCCTGAAAAAAAAAAAAACATACACAAATCATTTTTAAATTTGAATATTCAAGTCAGCATCACTTACTATTTGTAATGATTACTCACCTGTTCTTATATAGTAAACTTCAATTCCTTTTCAAAATTCTAAACGAATATTACTAGAAATTATAATTTTTCTCCCTGTGATTTGGATTGGAAATATCAGTGTAGTTTTTTCGGCATCTACTTGTCAGCCAATGAATCCATGATATGTGCCAATAGCTTTAGAATTTAGCCAGAAGGGATTACACTCCTACGAAGCAAGATAAATTTGTCATAACAGCACGTCGCAGGATGCTAGGGGCTTATTTCATATTGAGAGCTCTACTACGGCACAACTCACGTAATGCAACTTCGTTTGCGTTTTTAAAACTATTAAAACTACTAAAATAGTCTCCAGCTTTGGGAAACATATCTTCACAAGTGTTTGCTCGTTTTCGGATAAAGTAATTGTAGAATTCTATGATATGTCTTTTTATGATTTATTTTTATGTGCATTGATTACCACGCTCCAAAAGTTTACCAACTTGTGAAAGCCACAATAGATTTTTAAGTTAGTTTCACTTTCGCCTTGTGCACGGTATTTCCTTATGAAGTTAGTTAGATGGGCTAACTTAAAAAAGGCTTAAAAATCTGTGTCAAACCGAACTAGCACTTGTATAGAATTCAGGAAGTTCCATTCCGTTCTTTCGAATTTTTCTTTATCTGATGCAGGCTTCGGTCCTTAGCTTAAAAGCATTACAATTCATGGCGGACTTCGTTAAAAAACGAAGAAGACAATTATTGGGGATATCAGTTATCACAAGGACAGAAATATCAAACTCCATTGTGTTGGCACCATACTGTTAATTTTTTTAAACACTGACAAAGCTTTCGCGACGCTCGAAAATCAATATTTTGTACGTGAAAAACCATAGTACACCAAATGGCACTCACCCAGATTTTTCACTTTGCTTGATGCAGGTTCTGTCTTTGGCCTCTCAAGTTGAGGTATATTTGTTCACTTTTTCCGTGCCAAACAACTGAGCTCAGACAATCATTCTGACCACCTCACACTTAGCGTTTATCATCAACACCCAGAGTTGTGGCGAAAGAAAGAATTGCCTTTTGTGAGGCAAATTCAAACAATGGTACATGAATATTTATAAACAGAGAGTGTCGCCATTGTCTGACAAACTTTTTGCATTGCTCCTCCTGGTTTTTATTTTCTGGTTTCTAATATGACAATCATTCTGACCACCTCACACTTAGCGTTTATCATCAACACCCAGAGTTGTGGCGAAAGAAAGAATTGCCTTTTGTGAGGCAAATTCAAACAATGGTACATGAATATTTATAAACAGAGAGTGTCGCCATTGTCTGACAAACTTTTTGCATTGCTCCTCCTGGTTTAGAAACCAGGAGGAGCAATCTGTATAGAATTGTATAGAATTCTATACAGATTTGTATTGACAACAAAAACAATCTTTTGTTTTGAGGGTTTTTCTTAAACGACCCCCCCCCCCCCAAAAAAAAAAACACGCAGCCTTCACTTTCCCTCAACTTGTGATTCAATCGGTTGATTGAGAAAGCTAAAAAGGTCATAACCTCGGTAGTCTGGAATTCAGGCTGATAGTTTCTAAAGAAACTGTTTGGGGCTGCGTCGGTGGGGGTAACTAAATAATGTGGATTAACAAAGTTGAAATGATAAATTGGCCACCGTAACGATTACAAAAGCTTTTGTAATCGTTATGGTGGCCAATTTACCATTTCAACTTTGTTGATATATCCAAATTAGTCTGGAATTCAGACGAAAACATCTAAGTAAACATTTTAGGAACTAAAATATATTGTCGCTTGAATTTTGGCGTTTTAGTGTCGAAAGTCAATTTTTCATGCATTCTGAATAAATATTGAAATACGAAATTGCTGGCAGCTAAAAGCTTCAGCGTATGTCATTTCGAAAACATAACTTTTGCTCAGCAATTTTTAGTGGAATATCTTGATTGCGTCTTTAATGCTACTACGGTCTGCAACAGGTAAAAAAATTAATAACTTGGTAAGGAGACTGGAAAAAAAGTCGTAATACCATGTCTGTGAACAGACTATTGTAATTTCAGTGAAGAAAATTTCAACATTACTTGCTAGAAGAGCCGGTTGCTTCGGTAACCGAACATCTGTTTCACGCTGAATTCAAAGAAGACAGAAGAGAGAGAGAGACTTGCGCATTGATCAAAACTATTATCACCTAATTTTAAGGTTACTTCCCAAATTTAGAGGCCGAAAAATTCGTTTTTTCTTTATTGGACCAAATTGAAGTTAGACATTTTACCTAACGTTTACAAAAAGAAAATTTTAAAATAAAAGTTAACAAAATCAGGAGGGTGTCATAATCTCGAAAGTAGGCGAACCCCCTGGGGGAATGTTCGCGGCAATTTCATGTTCAGTTGCATATTTTGTTTACATCGCGCACTTCACAAAATTCGCACGTGAAAGTTGTCTGCGATTAGAAAGTCTTTTCTAACGGACAAAAAACAGAAATCAAAATTAGAGACGAGTCCCTGGGCAAAGAAAAAGAAAGAAAACAGGCCTAAAGAGGAGAGAAATGACACCATTTTTTGTCAGAAAAAAAAAAAACCAGTCTTGGCACCATTCCTCTCCACGCTGGCATCCAAATTACGAACAAAGAAGTCGCCATCAAAATCTATGTTTAACGTACATAAGGTTAAAAACGAAGTTTCCTTTCAATAAGCAAGTACCGGTCTTGATACAGAACATAGCCAATTGCCTCGAATCGTATGAAATCGTGAATAAACCTAACCGAGGGAACTCATTTCAGCGATAAGGACATTACTTAAGTTGTCTGTCGATTAGCTGTTTTACTTTTCAACAGTTTCTCCAGCGTTACCTTTTATGCCGCGTGTTTTTTCTTTGCCTACTTTGCCCATTATTCAACGTTCAACAGAGCGAGATTAAAAAAAACGAGACTGCTGTGCGATACTTTTCCCGGGAAAATCTTGATGCTTTGTCACTGACGCCAGGAGGTCCCGTCTTCCCATTGGTTCGCGGTTTCAGGAGGCAAGATAATCTCTTGGTATGGCGCTAGTTGTTTACAAACCTTTAGGAATTAAAATCTCGCATTTGATTTTGAGAGGAATACATCCAATTTGAGCGATTTTCATACTAATTCGCCAAAACATTCCAGGGATAATGACGAGCAAAAGTGTGTCAGAAAATTTTGATTTTTAAAATATTTTTTACGTTGTGTCTATTAACGCAACACATTTTACATTTTTTACGCTACTCTAACTTTGTAGACAACCAATAGGAATATCGGAAAAGCCTGATAAAGTTTTGTTGATTGATGCCTTGTGAATGAGACTGTGCAGCGATTTTGCTCGTACAGCGAGATCCGATACCTGATAATTTCAGTAGAAGGACCCTCGGTCGTTTCACGCCTTACCGGCTCCTGACACTCCCTAAATAAAAAAATCCTTTAATGACCACGTGGATTATGTGAGGATCAAGGTATCTAAGATACTCGGTATGTTCTCTCGAATAATGTTAACGCACATAGTTTTTATTCCAATCTATTTCTTTGTACTTAGGCCACGCAGTAGTTTGTTGCGGTCGTTTTGATCTCAGGACAAGGATGGCCTCCTTCACGTGAGGATGTTAGGGTTGTGTATTGAAGAGTAGAAAGGCGAGAACCTCGCTTCAGACAACACTTCTCAACTTCCGTGTCGAAAATGCTTTAAAACGATTGAATCCGCGCGTCAAAAATGTTAAGTGCCATAAGTTCAAAATGTGAAGCACTGGGTAGTTCGTAGAGCGCTCAGGTAGCTAGAATTGCTTTTTGCTACGCCGAAAGTTATTTGAGGCACTTTTCATGCCCTCCAAACTTGGTCGTATTTACGGGGTAACACAGATGACACTGAGAAGCAAAAGGCGTGCGTTGTTTGTGGTAACATGATAAAAGAGATAAAAGATTTGATTTGAGCTCGACACAAATAAATAAAAAGTGGTTGTAATACCGGGATGAACAAGTTGGTGGTATGGTGGGGTTCCAATTGATTTTCATTCATTCAAGATATTGATATACACTCCACTGGTAATGAAGAATTTTACTCCAGCATTCTATTGCCTTAAAGTCTCATTTTTCAAAAAATCTCTGATTGGAATAGTATAAAATGAGGTATTCATTGAAAAGAGCTCCAAAATATTGTATATGCCAGTGTTATGTTTGAGTCAAAGGATCCCAAACACTTCATACTTTGTTATTTGGAAACGTCCACTCCCCGTAAAGAATCTACTCTGTTGGTCTCCTAGGTCAGGAGGACATTCATAAGAGCAGTCAAGATAAATCGAACCGCTGCGTCCTGAGATATGGAGATCGTGTCCGTTGCCAAACGTTGGTCCATAATCACTGCGACATTTCATGGCGGAAAGCTGTTGGTATGAATCCTTCAGTGGCATTTTAGTTGGCTCCAGGCCTAGTGGATTGTCCAAACTGAACAAGAATGCCTTGGTACATGATGTGTAACCTCGATGTGGCCCACCTAATAATGAAGTTAAGTTTCAAATTAATCGTAATATCCGCATTTAAGAAAGAAAAGCTTACTGCGCTCGTGCGTTGACAAGAGAATATGCATCGTGATAGACAACTCTCCTTATGAGCACCAAAAATCATGCGATCATTTTTGTTCGACTTGTCTCGAGGATTACTCAGAAAACTTGGCCTAGAATTCTGAATGACTATAAGATAGTGAGCAGTTGCAATTTGTCAATTGTATCATCAGCCTACGTGAAACCGATTTATGCAGAGATTGAGAAAAGACACTTCGGTGTGAGCCGGGTGACAAAACTAAACTTTTCTCATAAAATACGCTTCTCCTTTCTTTCTAGCCTAACAATCGGGAAAGCTCTCCAGCTTGCCCAAAAAAGTATCAGTAAACCACTGTATGGTCCGAACGATGGAAGACGCTAACAATTCGATATCTTTTGTGCGTTCAATTAAGTTTCAGTGTCTCGTTAACATTGACCTTTCAAAATGACCTACCACTGAACTTTTCAAATTACTTCTTCCGTCTATAGTAATCATTTGAAAGAAAAATCTCTCAATATCTTCTCCTTTGACGTAAAATGATGATACGTATGTAAACGCTATTGTTTGTACTCTAAACAAGAACAGAATAAAGTTTTCATCGACGTGGGTTACTAGTCACGTATAAAGAGGCAAATCACGCCTCACAAATCACGCTCGCAATTCTGTAAAGTTCATGAGTCACATTAAATTTGGCCTAATCAAGCGTCACGAATAAACAATTTGCCATTTTACATGGCGATGAAATTCTGTTTATACAGTCGAATTTTGTATCGACCGACCTCAAGCGACAAACAATTCTCGATTGACTTCCCTTCGCTATTCAGAGGTCCTACAATAGGGA
Source organism: Stylophora pistillata (assembly GCF_964205215.1). Classification (NCBI taxonomy): domain Eukaryota; kingdom Metazoa; phylum Cnidaria; class Anthozoa; order Scleractinia; family Pocilloporidae; genus Stylophora; species Stylophora pistillata. The sequence goes on from NC_142524.1 coordinate 33,039,750, forward strand.
CAATGATTTCAAAAATCTTTGCGTTCATACTCAAATTTATCGCTCTCGCAATTTTGTTTCGCAGGCCAATATCAGCGGCTTAACCTGACGGAATGAGGGAAAAAAGTGAAAAGATTGACAAAAGCTTGTTGAGAGAAATCAGTTTTGAGCAGAAAATGAAACATTAGTTGCCAATTGTACGGTATGACTGAAGACTAGATCAGTCACATTATCTCGTGCTTCGGAGAGGATAAAAGTCGAGTTATTTTGGTCTACACAAACTTACTTTGCCATGACACCTCTGTAAATCCTCCGAAAACGTTGTTTCCACTCTTTACGATGGTAACCGTGGGTCCTTTGTCGTCACAATTGGCGTGAAAGTTTGCGGCTTCGAAACCATCTCGAGTAGCGCGGTGCAGAAGACGCCACTTTCCGCGAAACTCAGACAACCAACTCAACAATATCCGCCGATGATCTTCATTTGTTAATATGTCCGATACTTCAAAAGGATTGTTCAAAGGTCTAACCGCTTGAATTTCAGTTTTAGTGGACTTCATCTCGTCGATTATTCCTTGGATCTGATAAAACTCAGCTTCTTCTGCAAGTTCTTTCAGAAATGTTGCTCCTTCTCGCAAAGTTAATCTTCCAGTGCGGAGATAATTGAGTATAAACCGGAAGTGAGTTCCGTCTCGATCGATAAAGAAAGGGCCGTCTTCAGCAGGCTTCATTTCAAATTTCCCTGAAAACATAGCAGCCAACATGGAGTTTGGATCCTTGGTCAGCGTTTGAACGCTTGTTGTGAAGGTGTGTCCTCCGACATTGAGTTCTACGGTAGAAGAAAAGTGAACACGTTCCAATTTCTTCGATATGGCGTCGACAGCTTCCTGCTCTTGGCGAAGTCTTGTTGTTTCGTCCTGTAGGATTTTAAACACTTCTTTAATGTGATATTCCGCTTCTGCAAGCTTTTCACTGCCTTTTTTTCTTCATTTAGACGCTTTTGATCGGCCATATTCTTTGTTTCAATCAGGATATTGCACGCGAGAGTTGTGACTCTCTCGCACTAAGAACAAGACATCCTTTCGTCAGATTGAAATCGAGGTTAACTCGATACTGGCAGGGGAGGGGTTGGGGAATTTTCAATTGAAGTGAATTTTCTTCAAAGGAGATATTACATTATTTTGGCTCACTTACTGCCCATCAAATTTTAGCTTTTACATTTCCTTCCATCATTTATTCTTTCGAGCGTTCAGCCTGATCGTCCATAAGTAGTGACTGACGATTTGACAACCTCCGTGGATGTTGGTCGGTGGTTTTCCATCATAATACCAGATGAGGGAGAGTTCCCCTGGGTACCAAAGGGGGGGTTTCTACACTTCCCACCGTTTCAAGTAGCGGTTTTCTCCTTCGACAGCTTGATTATGGCATTTATGATCCGCTGGTTAGGGTGCAGCTATGGGGGTCCTGGGTTTCTTTTTGACCGATCCCCCCCCCTCCACTCTTGTGAGATGCAAGGTGTTATAAAGCGCGAACCCGATCCTATACAGCATGAATTACTCGATGCTCATTCCACAAGATGTCACTTTAAGGAAAATAAATAACATGCATGTCACGGTCGACATGATGTTCAGTTAAGCACGCTGATCAGGTTAGCAGACGGTCTGACTCCACCCTAGGCTCGATTTCCACCGTTCTCTCGGGTCCGGTCTTTTCGGGGAGGAGCGAGGGCTCCGGTTCTCGAACAGCGGCTGGTAATCGAGCCTAACTTCACCCCTGCCTCCCCCCAAGAAAGAACTCCTCTGAACACTTCAAAGGTCTCATCTTTTTGACGTTTTAAACCAGATGCTTTAAAAATGCAAACTCTAACTTCGATAATTGGCGACCAACTAAGAATTAATTGTCGGTAGAAGTCATTTACGCATTGCCAGGAGCTGGTCAATAGATTAAGATAAATAGTGGTATTATTTGATTTGTTTTTTTTTTATCATTATTTGGCAAACTGATGAACCTTTAGGATGTGTCAGAAATTGTCAGCGCTTCGAGTTATTTAATAATCTCAGCACGGAGTTGATCAATAATCTCAACCTGGAGTTACAAAACAATCGCAGTTGATATCTTGTTCTTCATCATCTCCTTTTTTTCTATCCCTTCTTAAACATTACACTGTTTCTATCTTTAGGAGGTCAAATCAAGTGGAACTCACTTTTGAATTATAAAACCTCAGAACTGAAAGGAAAACCTTTTGCCTTCTGTTTCCATCACCGTGTATTCTACAAAACATTTCGAAGCATCTTCTAACACTTATAAAATATGTTTAGCGCTTTCATAAAAAAAAAATGGTATATCTGTTAATCCGCTACTTGGTTCTGAAATTATCGGCGCTCTAGATCTAAATCAAGAGAATATAAAGTTTCTATTTATCTTGAACAGATCTAAATTTATTAAAACAGCAGGTAGAAGCACCCGATATGTTATCTTGAAGTGAATTAATCCTTAGCATTAATTAAACTCCTTTATATTTATGTTATTAATGTGTGCCCAGCTGCGACTTCAAATTCACTCGGATTTGCTGCTAACCCCCGAGCTAACTTTATTTTTTGGAGAATTAACCTGTTTCTATTCAGAAGATAGCTCCTTCCTCATCCTTGAATTTGTTCCCATCATGGTTTTGCATAAGCAACTGATAAAGCCTGTTATGTAAATAAAATTATACTAAACGATTTTATCTTACATCCATTGACATTAACATCCATAGAGCAAACTTGAATTTTCAACTTGAAAAAAAACTTCTGTTTGTTGAGAGAATTGAAATGCTTACTGCTTAACTCTATTTTTCTCTAAATTCTATCCAAGAAATTCTTAAAAGTTTTGTATATTTTGTTGATGATAGCCTCAACAAATCTTTTTGACTGAGAATAATATATATACCCTACAGCCAACTTTAAATGTAATTTATAACGAATGTCACGAAAATCTTGTGGGGGCAGAGTTTATTTCGCTGACCAACGAGATATTTTGTTTCTGTTTCTGGAAAAAATATTTCCCAATCAAGAGCTCTGGGTTTTGGCAAGGGATATAACTCTTCCAATATCCAAGCAGAAGAAACTTAGTGTCGGAAGGAAACCGAAACGAGAGATTTTCATTTTTTATAACGAGGTCAATTTCGCGGTTGAGTATATTTCACTGAATTCCATTTGATCGTGTACTTCTGTTTTCGATGGTAAATATTTGTCTAAGCTCTGTTTTTTTTTTCAACTTAAAATGAATGTTAATGTTTTGCTTTCTCACAGCCAAACTGCTCGACGGTTTTTAAGCGGTCTTTTTCTTAGTGGACTGATAGCGGCGAAATTTTACGACGATGTTTTGCGGCAGATCGCCTTTCTGAGGATCGAGAATAATTCGCAAATTCTTCAAAATTAAAACCTTTTTCCAAAGTAGATAGAATGCTATCGTTTAACTCAGAGGATAAACGTTTTCTCACCTTTACTTTGTTTGCTAAAGTTTAGCTTAAAATTAAGCCACTATATTCACATATTTATGCGATAAGATGTGCCATTAACTAGGTTTAGCAGAAGGAGGAACGAATATTCTCAAGTAGAGATTGACTTTCTATAAATTGAGCAAATGTTGTCATTCAGTTTTGATGTGTTTGAACGCGGAATATCTTGCGCAATATCTTTACAACTGCTGCTCTAAGTTCGGGAAGCCGCCAGCAGTATAAAATTGGATTAATGGAGGAGTTCATGAACACGGCGGTATGAACAAAGTCCCATTTGGTTTTCCAATTCAGTAAAGAGGCTCCGTGAAGAGTAGATAATATATACATGGGGAAGTAGCATAAAATCAAGACAATGTAGAACACAAACATATTCAATGCACTTCTCTTCAAACGTTCCATGTGCGCAACGTTTTCTGCGTTGGAATTGCCTCGGAACGCCTGTTGCTGCGCGTCAATGCGCAACCTGTGGTGACGAACTATGCCATAGATTTTGAGGTACGACAATGTCGAAATAATAAGACTCATTACAGTGGTAAAGGCAACTACGAAATGACATTCGCGCATCTTCCAAAGGTAAAGACTTGACGTTAGGGCTTTGGACAACCAAATCAGCATTATCGTGTATCTTACTCGATTCGGAGTCACCAAGCTAGGGTATCTTAGGTGATACGTGAGCGCCATGAGGCGATCCACACTAATGGCTGTTACCGTATCCAGTGACACTCCACAGAGGAAAAAAGCCATCATACCTGTTGCAAGTCTTAAAGAATGAATGTTAGTTGTCAAGGTATTCGCGATATAAAGAGGTTGTGCGACCAAACCGACAAGAAGGTCTGATAGCGCCAGGCTGAACAGAAATGTCATGGATGGAGATTGAAGACTACGATTTTTCATTATAATGACCACGACTAAACCGTTTCCTAAAATTGACATCAGTATCAATGGAACGTTTAGCGCAGAGTTTATGATAGTTATAGTTCTTTCATTTTCTTCGCCTGAGTGAGAAGATTCTGTATGGTCATTGTTCATGTCAGTAAAGTTCATATTGTGATCTGCACCATTAAAGAAAACACAAAGTTACTTTTAGTGTCGATACTCAATTTCTCCGTTTGTTTGATATCCACGCAGCTGATACAAACGGACAGTTTTCAATTCCGCTTTTTTTAGTACCAACGGAACGGTTGTTAAACTTGCGCACACAGCTTTAGGATTTAAAATAAAATCGTGAAAAAAATTAAAGATCTACCATCGTCTCTTCTCTAACGCTTGATGTGTCTAATCAACTCAGTGCTGCTTCAGGCTTATTCAATCTTCTAAAGGAGGGAGGGAAGTATTAAAATAAACTTCTCTTTCAGTAGTGATAACCTATAGCCTGTAGCTCATAAAAATTTCATGCTTTCATCGCGTGTTTGCATCTACTTGAAACTGATAGCTAGCGGCTGCTTTTTATCACCACCAGACGTCTCCTGTTAATGAAGAGGTATTAGCAATTAATTTTGCCGTAAGTGATATTGAAAGATGACAGAGTACAAAGGAGTTTATGATTCACTAATGTTGCTAAGGCCGGGTATAATCAAATGGTCCATTTGAATTTAGAACATAGCTAACAGAGTCGCGCAATCAAATTCATTATACGTAAGCGTGCTCAAAATCCCGATAGCGCACGCTGATAGCGTCAGCAAATCCGACTTCGCCAGAAATTGTTTTTTTCGCGCGAGCGGCCATTGTTTGCGCGGGGAAAAATAATACATTTCGCGACAATAATGGATACAAACAGAAACTCGGCCTGCTAGTCCAAAAACGAAGACAAGGTCTCGATCTTTTCCCATGGGCTAGAGTTCTTAAATGAGGCAGAAAAAGAGAAAAACAAAGGAAAAGGAGACTTGGCATCAGCGCCGTCACGGTTCACTTCAACTGATATTGTTGTCCGTTTTTCGCGTCGCATTTGATGCACAATTCCACCGGCTACGTTCTAAAACAATTGGTTCATGCTTTCAGCTGTGCACTATCGAGTTATGGAGCACGCGGGAAGTTTGGAGAGCACGAAAGAAGCTAGAGTTGCCCTATCTCCTCGAGCAACTCTTATGCTTCTTTCGTGCTCTCCAAACTTCCCGCGTGCTCCATAACTCGATAGTGCACGCTAAAGCATGAACCAATTGTTAACTGTAAATCATCGGCTGAATTATAACCAGCAGACTTTAAGTAGCATGATCTGCATATCACCGAAGGAGGTAAACAGAAGTTGCGTGACATGGCACTTAAGCATTCACGTTTAGGTTAAAATTGAAATAGGAGATGTGATACTAAGTTTGTGGCGTGGTGAATGTCGACGAGAAAAGAATAAAACGAAGATTTAACGACTGAAAGTGGAGTGTACCGCACAAGTTCGGTACAGAGGCCAAAAAACAAACCATTTCTATTTTTCATTTTCAAAGTCTGTAATTACCAAGGTCATTAATCACACATTTTTCGTTTTTAAAGGAATTAATGAATTATTGAAATTCGAAATGAATGCAAAATGTGTAAGATTTAAGTGAGACATTCCGTTCTGCGTGTCTCTGCGATACCTAGTTTGTTTCGCATTTAATTGGTTCTTCGCGCGTTTTCAGGAGTTTGATTTTTTAAGGCAATCTGTAAAATATAATTTTTCTGAGAAAAGTTTTCAATGCAATTTTATGAGAAGACACACGGGGCTTGCACTGTAAGTATCTCGGAGAGTTCCATACAATTCCTTATAATAAAATTATAAGGAATTGTATGGAGCTATTTTAGCATTAGTCGAGGAGTGGTGGGTGTTGTCACATATGATCCTCGCAGGGATCATACGTGACAACACCCACCGCGCCACGAGTAACGCTAAAATTAAAAAGCTCCATACAATTCCCTCAGCGGAGTGACTGTAGCTATTATTATTATTTTTGGATTGGTACCGTAATATGTAGACTTCGTTTGGTTAGAGTCATGTTGTATTTCCCCTAAAAAAAAAACAAAACAAACAAATAAACAAACATACATACAACATACACACACACACACATATATATTTAGTATAATTTCAGAGCTGAGCAAAGAGTTTCCAGCAATCTGATTGGTCGAGCGGTTCCTTATATGAAGCTATATAACCCGCTCCACGCGGTTTATATAAAATGTTAAAATAAAATGTTAATAAATGTTACTAAAATGTTATGATTTTAGAAATTTCTCTGTTGTTCAGCTCTGAAATTATACTAAAACAATTATTCGCCTCAGGTTCGGTGAATATTGTCGAATAATCCCCTCGACTTCGTCTCGGGGATTATTCGACGATATGGTTCACCTCGCCTTCGACGAATAATTGTTAAATATAACTTCTGGTAAGTTCCACACTGATAAATCCAGAATAGTGCTCAACAGTAATGGAGCGGTAATAACAATGTTTTTCTACTCAATAAAGTTACATATGGACTTTAATACAGGTCTGTTTCGTAGACCGACAAGAAGTTGGTCCACTCATCAGTTAAATTCCATATACACTGCAGCATCGCTTGAGTATCGGCAGCATGATCGCTACAAAATTTAAACTATGATTGGTTCTTAAGGATGCGGTTTATATAGAATATAGAATTTTTCGGTAGTACATAGGTTACATCGTTTAGTAAGATTGCTATAAGATCTGGCCTTGTCTAGAATTCTCCAGGAGATTGCGAAGTCTTTCTTTTGATGTTTTAGCTGCCAGAGATGTTTGCTCAGTTCAGTGTGATTCATTTGGCTTTCATGTTTAAATGACATTTGGTGATTTCGCCATCTCGTCTTGAACTCCGTGGCGGTGAGGCCAACGTACGTCTCTGTGTTTTCAGCAGTGGTGATGATGGCTTGATACACTACTTCCTTGGCTAAGCACTGAACTTTCAAAGGGCATTTGTCTGGTTTTGCAGGGTTTGGGGGGTGTTTGTACTTGATGTGATATGTTCTGACTTAGGATGGTCTTGTTGTGTCCATCGATAATCTGTTTTATGTTTGGTGAACAACTATAACTTAAGAATATTTCTGTTAAACAGTTTTCCAAATTTATTGTTCGGTGGAAAGCACTTCTCTATCAAATTTCGAAATTGTCTTCCTATGTTGGCTTGAACATTTTTACTAAATGGTGGGTTGAACCAAATTATGTTCCTATGTCTGTTTTTCTTGTTAGTGGTGGATTCTGGTGGCTGCTGTGGTGGGGTGAATTTAAGGGTGTACGGATAACCGCTTTTCTTTAACGTTTCTTGGTAGGGTGGTGCTGCTTCTTTGAAGGCTTCCTTGTCTGATGAGACTTCAGATAATCTTTTGTTAATAGCCTCAGGGATGTTCTTTATAATGGAGGGGGGGTGGTTAGATTTGCTGTGGACATAGAGCAGAGTGCTTGTAGGCTTCGAATAAGGCTTGTACTTTTCAGTGGTTAAGTCTGATGTTGCGTCAAGGAAATTTACGACCGTATCAACTTGCAGGCATAAGCGAAATTTTCTCCTTAGATTCAACCGCATCCTTAAGAACCAATCATAGTTTAAATTTTGTAATGATCATACTGCCGATGTATATTACCTCAAGCGATGCTGCAGTGTTGGAATTTAACTAATGAGTGGACCAACTTCTTGTCGGTCTACGAAACAGACCTATATTAAAGTCCATATGTAACTTTATTGAATAGAAAAACATTGTTATATATATATATATATTAAAACAGAAAAAAGAACAATAATAACAAGCATCAGCATTATCGAAGAGTTTTGTTTTAAAAATACCGAAATAATCTGAGCCATTCCGTGATGAACGATGCAGTATGATACAGACCTGGATTTTTAAAATTTGCTCTTAACCTTTCATGATCACGATCAGTTGAATAAATTTGGTTTTCTCAAGAATATTTACGAGTCGAGTTTACAAAGCCTTAAAAAGTAAAGAGCAAAGGGGTATTTTCGACGTCAGAGCAAATCATGGAAAATGAAGAGTTCAAACGTTGATTCTAATACGTATGGTTCAGGAAAGCAACTCCATCTTTTTACATCATGATAATAGCCTCCACCAGGTGCAAGAAGGCGTTCGCAAAACGGCCGAGCAAAAGGTCAAACCAAAAGTTGATGAATAGAATCGTTCTCTGAAAAAAAATAATTCAGACGCTCCTCTTTTCAAATCTTCATGAAACAAAAAGGGAAGTCAGCTGCATTACAATTAAGCTTATTCACTTGTTTATATATGGCTCCGTTACATCCGTGTTACAACTAGTTGATTCCAAACATCTCGTAATCTGTCACGATAAATTTTTCAGTTCCCGTAAAGAATGTATAGTGATATCCTTCAGGACACTGATACGTCCTACCAAGATTGCTGTAACTTGAACCACTTGTGTTAGCGTTGCTGGCGATGGATACATATAAGTCACATACTCCTCTGAATAATGGTCCAGCGTTGCTCCTACAATAAATAGCACTTTTCTGATTTTCACCCTTTAGTAACATTTTACTCGGTTCCGGTCCATACCGACTCACCATGCTGAACAAGAACGCTTCTTCGCAGGGAAGGTGATTACCGTGACCCGTATAAAAGAATCGTAGAGAAAGATGTTAATCCAATGATCATTTGGGAAAGTGTTTGGAGAACTTTTTCTCACTACACTGTATATACATATAAGACGACATAAATCAATTTTTTTTTTGCTTACAAATTCGCTTGGGAACTAACTGAACCTCCAAGCCCCCTATCGTTCCTGGATTTTATTTTGCTTTCAATCCAATAAATAATGTTTAAGATTGAGCCGGACCAGTCTCCTTGAGTCGGACCAGTCTCCTTGAGCCGGACCAGTCTCGTCCTCCTATTATCCATGTCAGGTGTACCCTACTCCCCAAGAGCAAAATAAACTGGACCTTTCGTTGTAAAGCGTATTAAAGCAAGCTTCTTACTTACTTTTCCAAGAATTCTCGATGAATCCTCCAAAACTACTATTTTCGCTATTAATTATAGAGATGGTGGGTCTTTTGTCATCACATTTGGCGTGAAAGGCTTGAGCTGTCAAGCCATCTTGAGAAGCTCGGAAGAGAAGATGCCATTTATCATATTCAGGTAACTAACTTCGAAGCGTACTTCGGTGCTCTTCATTCGTGAGAACTACCGTTTCTTCGAAATTCTTCGGCACTTTAGGCACTAATTCGTCCAGTATCCCTTGGATCTGGCTTCAGCTTCGAGCTCTTTCAGAAATGTTGCGCCATCTGGTAAAAACAACTCCCCATTGCGTAGATAATTGAGTATAAAGCGGAAGTGAGTTCCATCTCGGTCGATAAAGTAAGCGCCATCTTCAGCTGGCTTCATCTCAAGCTTCCCTGAAAACATGGCGGCCAGCATTGAGTTTGGATCTTTAGTAAGCGTTTAAAGACTTGTTGTGAAGTGGTGGCCGCCGACATTTAGCTTTACAGTCGAAGAAAAGTGAACATGTTCCAACTTCAAGTCGACATGTCGTCAATTGCTTCGCTCCTGACAAAGTTTTGCTGCCTCTCGCTAAAACATTTCGCATGTGTCTTTAAAGAACTTTTCCGCATCTTCCAGATCATGCTTTTGTTCTTTATGACCCCCCGAACTGACGTTTTTACACATGGCTACCTGGAGTACAACAGTCAAATTAAAATCGAGATGAACATTGTGTCAAACACTCCTGCACGATCGCAAAGGACGATGAGAGCAGCTATCGGAGTAATAATTGCGTGATTTTCAAATATCACGATAGGCCCGATTTACGATAGCGTGGCCGTGTCACGGGAAGTGCTGATTCTAACAACAATCTTCGTAACTAGAATAAATCGTTTAGATTTATTAATTAAAAGAAATTGAAGGTCTAACATACAAAATATGTAGACTTAGTCAGATCGGGAATTCAACCAGAGCTGCAGTCAGTCCTAAGAAGAAAATCAACTTCGAGCGGGCCCAAAGTTTTGTTGTGCCACCACACTTTAATTTTTTTCGCTAACTCGCCCACGTTTGTCACTATTCTTGTGAGGTTTTTTCTTTTAGTCATTCCGCCAGGTGCTCACAGAAGGATAAAAAGATAAGTCTTGAATTGCAATGTATTCTGTAGCTTAGCTGAAATTGACTGGATTTTTGCTTCCAAGCAAAAATGGAGCATTTACTTGAATAGACGGCTTTCATTTTCATTCTCCGAGTTTCAGATGATTGGAGTGCGTGTGCGTTTAGTAGCTTGATGTGATCGGTTCTTCGATTTTCACCTGCATTTCAATTCAATTTTGAGAATAAGAGTTATAAAAGTTCATTCCATTGCTCGATACTCGTTGCTTTTGAGAATAAAGACTAGGATTCCGATAAGCATAATAACTTACTTTTCAGTTGAAGTTTTGAAATTATTTTCGATGATGTTACAGGATTTCTTTGCGGACAGAAGGACATTCATTCATGTAACGATAAGACTTTCTCGGCTTGAATAGTTACTAGATTTCCTCGAACAGAAGCTGTCAGAGAACTTAGCGTGCCACAACTCCGCGAGGGCTGGCAAACCTACAATGGTCTTTTAACAGTGAGATAACATCCATTTTAGAACTGACGTAAACACTACGAATTCTTGTCAGCGCTCTCTACGGCCTGGAAGCTCTACAAGTGATCATACAAGTTGTTTGATAGACAATTTTAACCTATCGTCTTTCATTCATGATTGTAGCTTAAGGCGGGGTAGTCGTTAAACTTCGCTTGACACAGTAAACAGCTTCGTGAGTTCTTTATTTCTGAATCAACCGATGCAGTGAGAGGTCTGACTACGTACTTAAATGTACTGAGGAGTAGTATCCTCTACAGATCAGGCTACATCCCAATCTTTTGTCGAACACTTGTTATTTTCGGTTTTCGTTCGTTTGCGTTGTTTCATCTGAGTACTGTCTTCACAGGTGAATCCTTAATCAATTAGTGGATAATAATCCTTCATAGAAATAAAACAAAAGTTAACCCTTTTTAGAACATAGCTAGCAGAGTCGCGCAATTAAATTCATTATACGTGAGCGTGCTCAAAATCCCGATAGTGCACGCTGATAGCGTCAGCAAATCCGACTTCGCCAGAACTTTTTTTTTCGCGCGAGCGGCCATTGTTAGCGCGGGGAAAAATAATATATTTCGCGACAATAATGGATACAAACAGAAACTCGGCCTACTAGTCCGAAAACGAAGACAATGTTTCGACCTTTTCCCTTGGGCTAGAGCTCTTAAATGAGGCAGAAAGAGAGAAAAACAAAGGAAAAGGAGACTCGGAAACAGCGCCGTCACGATTCGCTTCAACTGATATTGTTGTCCGTTTTTCGCGTCGCATTTGATGCACAATTCCACCGGCTATGTTCTAAAACAATTGGTTCATGCTTTCAGCTGTGCACTATCGAGTTATGGAGCACGTGGGAAGTTTGGAGAGCACGAAAGAAGCTAGAGTTTCCCTCGGCTATCGCCTCGGGCAACTCTTACGCTTCTTTCGTGCTCTCCAAACTTCCCGCGTGCTCCATAACTCGATAGTGCACGCTAAAGCATGAACCAATTGTTAAGCAGAGTCTGTGCTTTTGCTTTAACTTCTGCTACGTCACCACCGAACATAAAAAGTAAAATGCAGAATAATGAAGAAATTCTTTTGAGCTGCGGATGAAAGAGAGGGATACATTAAATCTTAACAAAGAAAATTAAATCATATTTTAAAGGTCTAAAAAAGAGAAAAATGTAAGTGCTTTGCCAAACCTGCAAGAAACCACTTTCTGTCTATAAGTTGGTCTAGCTAGTTCGTTAGGACAAATGGTCGTCTATCAGGTTATGAACGAATTTCTTTTGTTCTTGACCGCGTGCGCGGTTAAGTTGGACAGCGGTTTCCTATATTAGCATGCGCGAAAGCGAAGAATAATTAACAATTATTCCACGAGCGCGCGTTGGATATGAGATGATAGATAGCCAACGAGGCGCGTAGCGCCGAGTTGGCTATAATCATCTCATATCCAACAAGCGCTCGTGGAATAATTGTTTTATTAAAAACGTTAAATTAAATTATTAAATTTTATTAAATTTTTAGCTCCCTTTTAATTTTAAGCTGACACGTACGCTTGCCATATTTGTAGATTATGGTATATTGGCTGATATACCATAATGGCTAAGCCAATAAAAAGTCTTGAATTGCATTATCCAACGATCTAGTTTTTAATAAGAGCAAATAGCTGATTCTTAAATTTGCGCCTTACTAGTCTGGATTCAGTCAGTGGGTCTTAATTTGTTTTGTTTACTTTCTGTCCTAATTTTGACTTATTCACACTTTATCGAAGAAGTCTAGATTAAAGGTGAACAAGAAGACGCCCTGCTTACTTTGCGATCTGGCTTGTACTTGTCCGAATTGGAACAAAATAGAAAGGAGCTTAGTTAATTACAGCTCTTTCTTGATCTTCGAGAAAAAAATTAGGTTGTATTAGAATCCAAATGATGTGCAGATTGTAACTGATCAACAATGTATTACATATATTAAAGTTTGAATCACCGTAACGATTCGCATGCAGCCGTCTTACTTGCTTGTTATCACTGCTGGACTCCAAACACTTCGTAGTCTTTCACCACGAAATTATTAGCTCCCACCAAGAATGTATTCTGCTGGCCTGCGGGACACTGATACGTATCGCCGAGCTTACTGCAACTTGAACTACTTGTGTTTGCAGTAGCTGATATCTTTAAGTCATGCCCTCCTCCAAATGTTGGTCCCCAGGAGCTATTACAGTACATCGAACATTCCTGATTATTGAAAAGTGGCATTTTACTTGGCGCCAATCCATACGGATTCACCAAGCTGAACAAGAACGATTGTGAGCAATGTTGGTAGCCCTTCTGACCTGTTTGAGAGAAGAAAGAACACTATCACTTTTTTTTTAAATATTTGATAGAATTCAACATACAAAGAGAAGCTTTCTGTATCGTGGACAAAAGAAAAGCTTAATTCTTACGTGAGAGCAGCTTTCTGAATAGTCGACAGAAAAAATTGATTATTTCGTAATTACTTTTGACAAAATTACTTTCCGGACATTTTCATAGTCCTAATAAAACTGAAAGTAAAATGTTAAAGGAAGGTAAAAGGCACTTAGTTTACTTTCGACACTCATTTTAGACTGTATAAAACAAGCGGCTTATTAACATTGATTCCTCTCTCCTCACATCGATGGCTGAACACAAAAGAAGTTGGTCGGCTTGCCTTGATTGCACGTGAATGCGTCAACTCTGTATCGGAAGACAACGGACGGACCAGCAACTTTAGCTATTTCCATCAATCTTTGAATGTTGTCCTTCAGTAACATTTTGTGAAACATCAAGAACACTAATGCGGCCTTGAATTACTGTAAAATATTGTAAAATATCGTATCGTAGAAGTCCGAGCTTTCGCCGCTTAATGACGTCATCAGGGACGGATAAGATGAAATATTCCGCGAACCTAACCAGCCTAGTCACCGACCTCACAGGCCAACTCAACACCCAAGAAATCGATCTCTTGTCTAAAGGTCCAAAGTTTAGCCTCTCTCCCAGCGTCAATGAACACACAATCACAGGAGTTAACGTCGCATTCTTCCGACTCGCCAACCAAATACGCTGGAAATAAATCCGCGAATCAAATCCTCAACCCTCAGATTTTATCACCCACCCCCAAACTAGATACATCAACAGACCCAGGTCTAAAGACGAACTTGAAAGTGAGCTCCAGAAGAAACATTTAAAACTCCAAACCATTCTTAAGTCAACAATCCCCCAACGGAAGTGGTCAAACATCAGTTCCTCTGACGTGAAAACAATCAAAGATCTCAAAGAAAAGAACTACGTATGCCTTCCGAGTGACAAAGGCACTGAACTCTGTGTAATACCACAAGACACATACACACAAGTCGCCATAGATCACCTTAGCGACTCAAACACATATCATAAAGTTGCTCGTCAGCCAAAACAGTCTAAAACAAGATCAACGCATTCTGGAAAAACATCTGCCTACAAAATGAGTTCCCAGCTTTTGTCCAGAAAAGCTTCCTGTCCTCGAACACCGATTTACCCCGGTTTTACGCCCTCATCAAAACCTACCAAACGGGCCCGAACGTCAAAATACGATCCATAGTATCCAACAGCAACGGACCAACGCTACGCATCTCATGGTTGCTCGCCAACGGCCTTAAACCGATGCTAGAGAATGTCCCAGCACATCTAGAGAACAGCCTAGAGCTCATTAACTACATTCAATCCGGCGATCTCACCAGCAACAAAACGTTAACATATCCATGCAGCCTAGATGTGGTGTCCCTATACACCTCAATTCCTATACAGGAAGCCATCACCAATGCTGTTGACCGAATTCAGAACCCAATCTTCCACCTCTCCAAACAAGACATTACGGATCTTCTCACAGTTACATTAAACAACATGTACTTCTCTTTCAATGGCCAAGTCTTCCGCCAAAAATGAGGTCTCCCTATGGGTTCAAGCATTTCAGGAATTCTGGCCATTCTCTTTATCTCTCCATAAACCCTCACAAGAGATATGTCGATGACATCTACCTACAGACTACTAACGAAGAAATGGCAGACCAGTTCCACCGCATAATGAATAACCTGCCTCCAAAATTGAAGTTTGAAATTGAGAAACCGGAAAAAACACCTAACGGCCACGAATTGTCACTACTAGACTTCGAAGTTACCATCTCTAAAGACGACAAAAGCTCCTTTGAGTTTTACAAGAAAAAGCTAAAAAACCATTGTTTGTACACCATCAATCGGCTATTCCCAAGAAAGCCAAGTCCAACTTCATTCGCAACGAGCGGAAACGTATTCACGACCGATGCTCCACACAAATTACAAACGCAAAACATCAAAGTGCGTTTGACGAAATCCTGCGCCTAAACGGATACTCAGAGAGCTACATACACCACACACAACAATCCCACAACCATCGCGAAGACTCTCTCCTTCCCAACACAGAAAAGAACAAATGGTCACATCTGAAGATCTCCTCTATCTCCGAACGGCTAGACCACAAGACCACTAACATCTTCCGTAAAGAGGGAATACCTGTGCGCATCGCACACAAGTCATACACCCTCAAAAAAGCCCTCTCTCACAGAGCGTACATGCATACATCTCACAGAGCGTACATGCACAAGAGACAATTGCCCCATCGCACATACCAACCTTTGTTTATTGAGAAACGCTGTTTACCAAATTACGTGCAAAAACTGGAACCAAGAATACATCGGGAGCACCACTCGCCTCATTCACGACCGCGTGAAAGAACAACTCAGAAGCGTAAATTCATCCGTAAACAAACATATCGCTATATGCCAAAACAAGGATCACAAGGGCATTGAAGTCAAAATCATCACATTGGAAAACGACTCGGTAAACCTCCGCCTATTTGAAGCGTTTTAAATAAAGAAAAACAAACCTACACTTAACTCCCGAGAAGAATGCATCGAATTCGCGGACCTATTGTTCTAACGCCCCCATACCACACTGGATCCCATCACAGGGACATTAGCTCATTAGTATAGTGACACCTTTCTCCCTTTTATTCGGCCCTCGCGGAATATTTTATCTTGTCCGTCCCTGATGATGCCGTTGAGCGGCGAAAGCTCGGACTCCTACGATACGATATTTTACAATATTTTACAGTAATTCAATGCCGCATTAGTGTTCGTATTGTTTAGCTATTTCCATTTGAGCAGATCATGATTCAAACAGGGGGAATGCCCGCCGTTTAGGATGAAGGCTAGTCTAAATGGGATCCCGTATAAATACATTATATTAATAATATTGTAGGAAATACGTGAATGATTTTACGATAAAGCATTAACAAGACTTGTAACCACATAGTTATACACCCTGTCCACACAAGTTTAACGCAATCGAAGAAATGAACGATGCTATATTTCTGGACTCCGCTAATTTACTTACCGTGCCAGGAATTTTCCGTGAAGCCTCCAAAAATGTTATTGCCACTTTTGGCAATGGTAACTGTGGGTCCTTTGTTGTCACATTTGGAGTGAAAGGCTTCAGCTGTGAAGCCATCTCGAGAAGCACGGTACAGAAGATGCCATTTGCTATCAATGTATTGAGGAAACCAACCTTTAAGCGTGCTTCGGTGCTCTTCATTCGTCAGTATTACTGATTTTTCAAAACACTTCGGTGTTTTGGGCCTCAACTCCTCCAGGATTCTTTGTATCTGATAGAACTCAGCTTCATCAGCGAGTTCTTTCAGAAATGTTGCACCATCTGGCAAAGTCAATTTACCATTGCGAAGATAATTAAGTATGAATCGGAAGTGAGTTCCATCTCGGTCGATAAAGAAAGTGCCGTCTTCAGAAGGTTTAATTTCAAACTTCCCGGAAAACATAGCAGCCAGCATTGAATTTGGATCTTTGGTCAGCGTTTGAAGACTCGTTGTGAAGCGATGACCGCCGACATTTAGCTCTATGGTCGAAGAAAAGTGAACATGCTCCAACTTCTTCGACATGGCGTCGATCGCTCCCTGCTCTTGGCGAAGTCTTGCTGTTTCTCGCTGAAATATTTCGCAAGCCTCTTTGAAGTGCTTTTCTGCGGCTTCCAGATCTTGCTTTGGTTGTTTCTGCTTCTTCGGAAAGGCGTTTTTACTCATGGTTACATAAAGCACAAAGGATATCTTGAAAGCGAAAGGGACTCTATTGATACTCCTGCTTGGCCGTAAAGCATGATGAATGCAGTCATTCTTAATAAAATAGTTTTGTGATTTTTAAATGACGTAGTATACACTGTTAGAGTGGCGTTACTGTTCTCACCATAACCATAGTTAGTAGAGGGGACTGGTTTGGAAAGCCGGCTAACTTCAAAGGGCCGGCCTATTGTTTCGCTTTTGAGGTTGAACCGTACCATCACGTGACCAGTACCGTGCACACATCAAGATAAACATGGCTGACATGATCGATTTATTTTTGTTTGGAGACGATTTCGACGCTGTCTTAGAAATTTTAGATGAAGAAGAAATCGATTAACACTTTGAAGAAGCTGCCGATGAAGTAAGAGTTTAAATCTGCTCAAAATTAAATGTTTTAGCGTAAGCAAGGAAAAGATCACCCGTCACTCGATCAATTCTGATTTGTGCTCAAGCTTGAAACCGTCTTTTTATTGCGAACTAAGTGCGAAATACTTATCTTAATCAGCAATTTTATTATTATTGACCACTTTGTTGATTGTGCTTGGATTGTATCCTTATTTTTATAAATGAAAGCTAACTCTTAACTAAACGCTATCAACGCGAACTTTTTGTTTGCACCGATGACAGGTTCAACTCGAAAGCATTGTATGTCAACATTGCCACAAGAAATGCAAGAGCAAGAGTGGACTGAAACGCCACATAACTGTAAAGCACAAAGTTATCGAAAAGGAAGACCAAGGGAAACGACAGAGCTATTTAACAGTCGAAACTTATTCAAGGATTGTCGAGAAAGCCAAATTAAAATTGTGCGACTGCAAAATGTACCCACAGCTGAAAAAAGAATCAAGTCCTACAACTGCAACATAACATCAGAATTCTTTGAAATTCAGAACTTATATAACCGTTTAGTCAACTCTGGAAACGTTGAGAGATTTTATGCTGCTTTTTAATCAAATATTGCTTTGCATTCTGCGAAGCATTTTGAAGGATTATCAAGGAATGCTGCTACCCTACTTTCAACTAAGGTTGCTGACAGCATGCTTGCACATAGTGCTGAAGAGAAATTACTTGCAAGTCATACGTGTGTTTCATTGACTAAACTGTCCGATAAAGAAAAAGCTGGACTACAGTACATTGGAGGTTCTGTACTCCACAAGCTTTACAACAAGCATGCAATTGTAAAGAAATTATTAGAAACTGAGCAAGCATGTCTGTACTTAAGGCTGGGAAATTAGAAGACCCTTCTGCTATGAAACAGAAGTAAAAGTTTGCTCATTTTCTTTTGCAAAGGACATAATACAGAAACACAAGATAAAACTAAAACAGCTGAAATCAAAAGCACTTCGCAAAGACATCATTAGACCCTCCACAGGAACTAAGGCAAAATTAGACTGAATTGCTTTTAGTAATTATCATTTATTATTTAGGACAACTTCAACATACATACCATATTTCTCTGCCTATAAGCTCAGGGCTTATAAGCTCGGGGGGGGGGGGGGGGCCTTATACGTGGATCAAAAATAATTTCAGTTAGAAACTATAAACTCTTTGGTGCAAAAATGCACGAAAAGAACATTAGAAACATGATAAGAAAGACAAAATCTTTATCTATTAAGTAAAGAACAGGTTCAGTACTACTTGTGTGTTTACTCTTTGTTTCGATCTGAGAAGTACTCCTGTAGCTGTGGCTTTAAATCAGAATCAATGCATTTAGACAGTGTGATTTCCATAATATTATAGGCATGAGAAAATAGACCAATCAGTTTGTAAAAGTTGAAATTCAAAGATAAAAGAAAAAAATGGGCTTATTTTTTCTACAGACTATCAAATAGTTTGCCTATTTTTTCACAGTCATATGACAATCACTCTCTAAAAATCTCACTGTTTTTTTCTTTTGGGAAGAGGGTCATCAGTCACATTGACCCATGCCTTGCTTTTGTCTTTCCTTCCCCTGGTATTGCCAGACTGGCATGATATAGATCGCTGTATTCGAATGTTGTTGTCATTGTACCCAAACATTCTGATGTCTGGATTGTCACATCTTCTTCCATGTTTTCTTTGACTGCCAAAATATTCTTCTATGGGATCTTGACAGAATCTTTCAGTTAAGACATATTCAACACCCTCATTAAGAAGAAACTTGGTTGCTTCCACAACTGAATAGGATGTAATCTGTAGACCCTCGTATGTCTGCCAAGATATAAACATTCTATTTCTGGCATTGGCTGTGAAATTCCCAGGTCGGTTGAGTGTGCATTCTTTCCACTGCTTAAGATATCCAAGGAACTCATCTTCAAGCCAAGGGAATCTTGGATCATCAGTGGATGTGTAAGGAGCAAGGAAAGGTTTTCTCTTCCTCTGATGTTCAATTTTACTGCGTACATTTAAGCAATCAAAGAAAGAGTCAAACATTTCACAAAGCTTCGCTGTACCTGCTGTACCAGGAGGGCCAAATGATCTTAAAACAGCTGCCATTGATGCACTTAGCACTTGAGCTGCCAGGCTGACACGCATGCTGGAGTACGAATTCAGCTTAACATGTTCATATGTAATTCTAGGAAGCAACTTCAAGCCATTCTCTGCATCTTGATAAAAGATTTGGGTGATGTGCTGCCATAATAAGTAGTGACCATCATTCCACATATACCTGGAAACAATAATCAGTCAACATTAATATGTATGCAGCAAATCATTGCCAACTTACAATATCATATAAGGAGTTATTAACAGCAAAATGTAAAACATATATAAATGCAAGATAATAAGCAGATGGGATTTCTTGTGTGTAGATGGACAGCTGCTGTCCTTTGCTGTCCCAATAACAGTTACAGATATAAGATTGCCCATTTGGCAATTTAAATTATCCCAAAATGGCTTTTGATTAGAGAAATTTAGAAACCTGGATTAAAATTTAACCCTGGGTTAGAGCTAATCGGCCTTTGAACAACTGGGCCCTGATCATAACCATTCTATTGGCTGTTGGACGTAACTGCTGCCCCTATTGTTACTGGGACAGCAAAGGCCAACAGCTCTCCGCCTGCACAGTAAAATTCCTTTTGCTTTTTATCTTGAAATTGTTTTGTAAACTCATACCTGGTACAAGTACCAGATTCAGAATGATACAGACAGTTTCTTGTGGTCTTTACAAGATGAGGGGCATCTGAGAAGAAGTATATAAACCTCTGTGGTGCAAACAAATTGATTGTGCGATAGCACACATCCTTGTCAGCATTTCCATCAAGACTCTTATGCATTCGGTAGAATCTTCTATTTGGTGTGGCTCCATCTGAAGTAGAAGCAATAACCCAGAGGTTACAGGTTAACTCCAAAATAGCAACAGCCTCCCAGAACAATGGCATTATCTGGGCAGAAGTAGCTCCATTGGTAGAAAAGTGGGCCAAGCAGAACTTCAACTCTGTACAAACACCTCTGATGAGGAAAGCAAGAGCATGAGTTGCAACCTCATCAAGTTTTTCCAGAGCTCCAAAGTTGACATCAGGGTCACCAAGATCCACATATCCAATCAATTCGCCTGTGACCTTATCAAAAACAAGATTTGACATGATTTTCATTTCGTCAAATAGCAAGACAACATATCGTTGCACATCAAAGTACTTGTCTGTTAATGCTTTCAGTTCTTCAATCACATTCTCATGAAAGCCCCTTTTGGGTCTAATAAAGTTTCTATAATCCCGCAGTGTTCTTTGGCTTGGCAGTACTAGTATCCCACTTTTTCTTATTTCCTCGTAGCAAGATGGTGATTTGGCTGCCAATGACAAACAATAACGAATTATCATTGGGTGATATCTGACACCAGTTGATGTGCTGTTGTGGAGTTTCTTTTGTTGTTGCTAAAATAGGCTCATGAATGGTGTGATCTCTGCCTGACCAAGTATATCAGTCATGTCTTTACTGAGTTCATGATCAATCTCAACACTTGATTTCTCGATTTCAAGTTTCATTTCTTGAAGTTTCTTTTCAAGGGTTGCACATTTCAATCTTTGCATCTGCAAAGTCAGTTTTAATCGTTCTGGAGATGTCTTAGAGACTGGGGTATTGAGATGCGCTGGCTTAGCTAGTTTGTTCTGCTTGGCCCTTTCTTTTAGCCGAGACTCATGTGAATATCCATAGCAACAAGCACACTGCTGGCCCTCATCCTCTGTTAAAATTTCACACCCTCTCATTCTCCAATACTGCTGGTGTGGAAATGAACTATCGTCGAATAGTGGATCGACAGATTTCGGGATGATGTGGGGTATTACAGCATTGGATAGTTCATGTGGAATTACTCCAGGACATATGGAGTGGCTTTCAACATCTTTCACAAGGTCAGAAACTGTGATATTACTGACTGATCTTAAATATCTAGAATACAGTTCATGGTCTTCAGGTATGAGCCATCCAAAAATTGAAATTGTGTATCCCAAACTGTCATCTATCATGATTTCAACTTCTGGCAACAAAAAGGTGTTTTTTATCTTTCTCAGCAATATTCTGTCATTTAACTCTTGAACTGACCAGTCACTGAGGGTTTTCAAAGGATGAACTCGTTTGCAAAGTTCTACAAAGTTACTATAACAAGCATTCTTTCTTTTGGTTTCAGGCAAGTCCTTCACGATCGATAGCAGTCTTCGTGGCGCTAGCTTTTCCTTTTGGTGGCTTTTTTGGGGCATATTTAGAGTCGGTAGAGAACCAAACTTCGGTCTTTTCTTGGTCATCTTTGAAGACACGACTAAAAGCAAAGTTAAATAATTTATCTATCAGTAAGAAAGGCGGAAGAGCTTTGGTTAGTACAAGACATGTGTTACCATCACGGAACACAAAAGTAAACATCGTCAGTTCCAAGTTATAAACACACATCTGATGTTTATAATCCCCTCTACTAACTACTAACTACACATACACCTTCGGTTGTGCTGTGCCGCGCACAAAAATCCTACATTCCATACTGGTAAGCACCATACACACACAAGCTTTAGTCTGAATACTTACCAATTTCTATATCATCAAGAGCGAAATGCTTCTCGCATGTAAAGACTCTATCGCTGTCAATTTGTTTCTGGAAATCTTTGTCTACTTCTCTTGATTTTGTGAGTTCATTCAGCCAGTCTGCTCTCCACTTTTTGTATACTTCGTTCCTCGGAGCGGGAAGTTTCCAAATGCCTATACCTTTCGATCGCCTGCACGATCCACAGCCAACCACGGAACAATTATCGCCAGGCATTTAAAACTTAATCTAGAGTAGCTTTATTACGATTTACAACTGTTTTTTCTTTTTTTATCATAATAACACCGAAACGAACACAAGACAGCGTACCGTACTCAAGTGACAACCGGCGCCACATCTCAGTTGAATCCTGTGCTGTGCACGGTATTGGTCACGTGATTTCTAAAAAATCGAACAATAACCTCCTCTTTTGAAGTTCACCGACCTTCCTAACCAGTCCCCTCTACTAACTATGCCATAACCAAACTCCTTGTTTACGGGAAGTACAATCATTTGATCTCAAAGCAGAGACGTGCTGGTAAAGGTGGTAGCTAGTTCATTTTAAATGATATCTAGACTAAGCCAGGCCGAGTGCTAAATCCAGAGTGTATTCAAGTATATTTTTTTTTGGCCTTCTCAATTTGGATTCATAATTTGCCGTTAAGTGGCTGTTAATTGTAATCCGCGTCGCTCTTCACTTTTCTTTTCCTATTTGTTTTTGTTTTCTTTTTTAAAAAATATCAGCGCAAAATTCTGAGTTAAACCTATAATAACCCCCCTCCCCACCCAAAAAAAAACATTTATCATACTGCATTGATTCATCTCAAATTAGGAAAGGTCCATTTCCTATCGCACCCGTATTTCATCTGTATTTCGATTTGCCGCGTAGAATAGAGGCTGGGGAAACATCATTTCATTGCTTGTGAGACTTCGGTAATGCTTTGTTCAATAGCATATTTACTTTTCATCTGAAGTGTAAAAATAGTTACGGCGATTGAGGAAGAATGGAAAAGATGTTGATGCGATTTTTAAGCGTACAGGTTTTTTGATAGTGTTATATTTGTTTATTTTACTGGAATTTTTGAGAAAAACGAAAGACCCTTAATGTCACGAAAACAAATTCTCCGCTCGAAGGTGTACGTTGTTTATCGAGGAACTCGTCATTAATCATTATCGCCGGGGGGCTGGAGGATTTTGGGGAGAATCACATGGCATTTAGGGGAACGAGGCAGGATCAGTTGCTGCCAACAGAGTATGAAGTAGGAGGACCATAAAATATTGATTTCCAAGTACCTGTCAATGAACGGAAAAGTCCTTCGATCTCCCCTCCCCGCCCAAGCGATAAATAATGACCGGTCTTCCCAGACACGCCTCGAGTGCTAATTTTTGCTAGAGCTGATACAACTTTACCATTCTTCTCCTCACTGTACTGACACAAGCTGTATGCTTTCATAACAACGCTTAATAAGAAGTTCCCTCTCTACAATTTAATAAAGACGGCTTCTTGATGAACATATTCCCATTATCTTTCAATCCTGAACCCATCTAACACTCATATGGTCTCTTTCGCAGTCTTTTTGTGTCTTGTCACGCAACGGAAACCATTGCGTGACAATAAAACGTTATGTTACCAAACAATGGTTGTGAAGAGGACTTGTCACTTTTTGCCCTCAAACTCATCATAAAAACTGTAAAGGGATCCAACTGGGGGCAAAGATCGAGTAGGGCGCGGCCGGGGCGTGACACCTTTGTCTTCTTTTCGTCGAACTCTTCCTATTTTAATGAATAAAGGCTGATAGTTTCGAAAGAAACTGTTTGGGGCTGCGTCGGTGGGAGTAACGAAATAATTTGGATATATCAACAAAGTTGAAATGGTAAATTGGCCACCGTAATGATTACAAAAGCTGACGTTTCGAGCGTTAGCCCTTCGTCGTCGCTCCGACGAAGGGCTAACGCTCGAAACGTCAGCTTTTGTAATCATTACGGTGGCCAATTTACCATTTCAACTTTGTTGATATATCCAAATTCTTCCTATTTTAATTTACGCTTAATTATGCTGTTTAATACACATGCCACTGTAACATCAAAATAGTGAATACTGGAGAAAGGAGAAAGAAGAGGCGACACGTGCATGAGATGGGTTGATTCCTCTAGGGCGGATTGTAATGTTACAACATAATTTTAAAAAAAAAGTAAAAATATACAACATTTGTACCAAAATAGTCACGTCACTACAATCTGACAGTGTAATTGGTATGCGTGTTCTTAAGTATACTCCTGAAAATACTCATATGGTAAAATATCAAAAAAAAAGTAAGACATGTAATATCGAACTTGCTGTCATCAGTCAGGTTGTAAAATTTATCAATTCATCTAACGCGAGTGTTCAATTATTAATCTAAGATTTAAGAAGAGGTTATCGAAAAATTATGCATTTGGACCTATTGCTTAACCATTCTCAGTGACTAAAATTTAAACAGTTATTCAAATTTGTTAAAAAAATTTTAGACTGAAATGGATGTAAGTTTTTCTCCAGTTTCCAAGAAGCACACCATAGAGCTTTTCAACATACTGCCTGATGTATTGAGACTATATTCTGCAGTTGAATTCTAAGAAAATAAACAGTTACATTTAATATGTACCGCAAAGTAAAATGGAGTTAGATTGATGAACGAAGGGAAGTTATAAAAAGAAATAAAGTAAAATAAACGATATACGTGTACTCTATTACAGCTGCATAGATCTCAACTAAGTCATCGTAATGCTTATTTTCAAGGACATAACAGTCTGACAGTTTTCAATTACAAAAGTAAAAAGAATGGCAACAGTTATCCGTTAAGAAGGAAGCTTTGTTTAGATCTTAAAAAACAAAACAAAAACAATCGAAACAAAACAAAACCAAACCAAAAAAAATTCACAGGACGAATGTTCTTATTTCAGTGCCTTTAGGCAAAATCTAAAGCAGTCTTAAAGGTTGAGTAAAGCTTTAATCGTCTTTAATTGTCAAATGAAATATCCGAAAGCTAACTCTAACCTTCAATGAATCTTTAATTGAACATAAGTTTAACTTTAGTAGCGCAAATCTTTCAGTATCCTTTAAGTGGTTTCTTTTTTGGCACAAAAGAGGGTGTTTCATTAAAATACATTTAAGTTGACTTTAAGGTGAGATTTAAATGAGTATAGCTGTTCTGACATCTTTAATTCATGCATTAAAGATAGTCTCATTGTAATCTGAACTGTCAACAGAATATTCATCACAAATCAGCCAACACTTGCACTGATGAGCCAGAAGAGCAAATTTTGTTTTACGTGCAGCAACGTGAGCTCACAATTCTTTCTGGGGTCGAAACATCTTATTGAAAGCGACGGTTTCATTTTTGCATCTCCTTTAAAGAGCGCATGGAGTGCGATGACAAGTCAGGAAATGTTTTCTGCGCGCGCTTTAATGGCTTCGAATCACGTTCAACTTTCGAAAGGCATAAGCGGAAAGGTAACGGAAAGAAATTAACAGATACTTTCGTGGCGACTTCAAATTCCCGTGATTTCACGAAATTTCAAGTTCATCTGACTATGAAGGTTAGTTAATTTGAATATAAAAAAAGTCATGTGTATGTATTGATACATACCTACATATATCTTTACGTCTTTAATTATTACATGAGAACATAACCGCTATTGAACGTTGCTTGAGACGATTAACATTGAAACTTCCTCGCACTCAGTCCCTGAAGATTTTTTGAGGTCGGAGTTGTCTACTGCCTGTGGGGGCATGGACGCCCCATTGAGAAAGTACCTTCGTAGACTATTGCGGCAAGTTTGTAATGTTTCTGGTTCATATTATTTGCCTTTGTTTTCTTTTGTCGTGTGGCTTATTTCTTTCTCCGTATTAAATGTAAGGCTTACAATCTTTCTCCTTTCCAGGAATATTGATTAAAAAGCCTGAGGTTTGAATCCTCACATGCGTCCACCCAGAAGTTTGTCTTTCTGCTCTGCTATAAGAACGTTTGGTAGCGATGTTAAATAAATTGAGGTTTGAATCATCACAAAGGTCCACACAAATTTCTTCCTCTGCCCAGCTGATAGAGCAGATGTTCCTTATGAATATTGACCCAGCTCTTACTTTTTTTTGTCTTCCAGCTGATAAGGTGATGCGCAATTTTTCTGAGATAATTGATTTTTGACTGATATGATATAAACAATTAGTTCTCGTGGCCCCTCTCAAGTTAAGCTACAGTCACCATTCCGTTCTGCAAATGCCATAATTTTTTAATGTTGTTCAGTTAAAAAGCAGATACTCTCCAACCTGGCTTTAGTCCTTTTGTATTCCTTTGACTTTGAATGTCAAGGGTGCCGGAGAAAAGTAAATCCCCGCTTGAACACAGACACAGTCCTCTGGTGGTTACAGCCGAGAACCGACTTGTCTAGCCTCCGGGTTTGAGACCTATTTAACGGCTCAGTGCTCGTATCAATCAATGAAAATAAAAAAATCATAAAACATAAAAATAAAAACGATACGGATACATCATTGCCGAGGTACCAGAGGGTAAGAACAAAGTATGGGCAATCTGCACTGCACCTCTCCTCGAGACGCGAAAATAGACAAGCACTGAGAGGAGCGCACGAAACTCTCCTCACAGCTGGGATCACCTTCTCTAGGCTGACTGCAGGAGGTTCGAATCCTCGCAAGGGACACAGATTGCAATGGTTTTTCTTTCACTATCCTATAGATGATACCATTAGCTTTCTGTGATCCATCTTGTCTGCTGGGAATGAAATGTCTTCTTCTGAAACACTATCCTCAAGCTGAAAAAGAAGTGTGCTTGAACTAAATTTGCAATAGCTATAAACTGAAGCTAAACTCAAGTATTTGTTCCTGACAAAATTCCATGCAAGTGTGACGTAAATTTGACATTTGCTTTACATTTACCTTGCTCATTGAGCAAAGCTGTTCATTTGCTATAAATTTGCATTGGGATCTAACAAAAAAAGAAATAAAAACCCTTATTTAGTGGCCATTTGCCAGTTCCCTGAGGGTGGCCCATTTACTGGGTTCAACTGTATTCAGAATAAAATTTAATGTAAATGAAACTGGAATTAAATGTGATTGATCTATTTACCTTTGCTAGAAATCCGAGGGAAATAATAATTCAGGCCACAGGCCTGCCAATCATCCACTTAGAGGCTGATTACATGAGTCAGGCTGGCCTGCCCACATAATGCCATCCTAGCAAAGAGTGAACTCGGCTCATGTAATCCACCCTTACTAAAACAACTAATCGGACAAACAAAAGTGGCAGGCCTCTGCCTACCACAGACATAACATTTTATTTTCATAAACACTGCGAACATATATTGCACAAAACTAACAAATTATTTTGACTTCGGCCGAACAAATTGTCTACAATATAAATAATGTGTTCTATAGCTCATGCCTCCAAAAATCAAGTCAATAAATCCTAAGAAACTGTCATTTACAATTAAACTGAATAAATAGCTTTATTAATCAAAAGCATTGGTATGCAATTAAAGAATGGGTAAAAGAAAGACTTCTGTCACTTGAAAGCACTGATTTACAAGATGTGCCACTTTTTCACCTGCCAACTTACAAAATGCCATCGAGAAAGCTTTCTACACCCATGTTACTGTCACAATAAATGGGAATTTCAGAGAAATAATTCAAACAATAAAAATGAATACGTAATAGTTTGTGTTTCCAGCACTCTATAAAGGCAACAAAAAATAACTGTCTGTATCAAGCATTACTATAATGAGGTTAGCACTTTTGGTTATTCTCTGTAGTTGGTCTTTTTCTTTCTTTTTTTTTTTTTTGTATATGTATTGTGAAATTTTTATTTTCATGGATCAGTGTAAATTTTGTTTCATATATACAAACAATGTTATTTGTGGAAATCTCCCTATGAAGCTGACAGACAGTATTGATTTTACAGAAATACATATTAATCTGTTGACTTCGTCCAAAGCTTCAATTCATACAGGGTGACAATTTTACATACACATTGGCAGTACAACAAAAGCACTGACTGACAAGATGTGCCATCTCATCATCTGCCAACCTATGATGTGCCATCGAGAAAGCTTTCAGTGCCCTTGTGGGAAAAAGTCATGGCAGGAAAAGAGCAGATTCCTCACTCCCTGAAAAAAAAAAATACAGAACCTAAGAAACAGTGAACAGCTTCAAATATTTAAGCTAATAGCGCTATCTACTGCGAGGATCGTGCATCATACGTATCTAATACCGCAGTTCAAAATATATAAACTTCATATATTTCATTGTATCTGATTTATCACTTTCACGGGTTTATTACGAATCGACTTAACGGCCTGCTCCCAGTTGGCTTGTTAGCTCAATTGGTAGAGCGCTGCACTAGTATCGCAGAGGTCAGTGGTTCGAGTCCCGTACAGGCCTCATTTTTTCAGGTGTGATTTTCGCTATTGCTTAAATTAGCGCTATCTACTGCGAGGATCGTGCATCATACGTAAATTTCCTTTGTTACAAGATATCCTTGACCTACACACGGCTACATTTTCAGATATATTTTTAACTAACCCTTTTGAAACTTTGGTATCGGTATGAAGCTGTTTACTTGAACAAGTAAAGTTCGAACGTGTAGTTCGTGTTTTCCCGCCTTTCTGTTTCCTTGCTTCCAATTACACTCGAGTCTTCATTTGTACTGGCCAGCGTTAGCTAGGCACAGTACGATAAACATCACAACGAGGCAATATGTCAACAGGAGGTCGTTGTTTGGTTTTAGAAATATTAATTCGCGCGCTTTTTTGAACCTCAATATTCCGTTTGACTACTTTGTTAACAAAGCATCACAAAGCATCCGAGAGAAGCACTTGTAGTGTGGTTATTTTACCGTTAATTCGTAGTTAAAGCAAGTAAGAAAAGAATATGGCGGAAAGACGATTGCACGATCAAAACCATGATGTGGTTCCAGCGGCGAAAAAAGGAATAAAGTGTCCGACGATTGCATTGTGCTGCTGGAGGAGTTGATCCGGAGCAATCACGCTCTGGCGAGCGAAAATGTAAAGCTTCGGCAGCAGCAAGAGCGCAGCAACAAAGAAAACTCTGAAGCGCTTCAGCGGATCGAGGGCCGTCTTCAAACTGTTGATAATGCAGCCAACGTCCGTCGGCGCCAAAACAGAAGACAAAGGCGAACGACGGGAGTAGTTCCACCGGCTTGTCGAGTGAGTAAAAAAAAATAACTGATAAGCATGAATAATGTGATATGTGTTCATAATTTGCTTGAATCAGTTCTGTTTCGTGGAAGATTATCTTTTATGTTCAGTACATGTTTGGCGCGCGAATTATATGCATAATTAACTTAATTATTTCGGCGGTAATCATTTGACATGATTAGATGTGGTTACAATTACTTGATAATCCTTTACCATAAACAGGTCTACCAGAAAAGTTTTTTTCCTCCCTTTTGTTTCAACGAGAATTATCTAGTATGAAAATTCATTTAATCATTTTTTCTCTTGGACCCTTTTGACCTTGCCTGTTTTATTCACATATACCCCGTTCACACTAATAAAACATGTCTAATTAAACAAAGTTTAATGAAACCCTGTTTCATAAACCCTGGTTAACTGATTAACTCGTTCACACTGAACAGCAGGAGTTGACAACAACGCAGCCTCATGTTCATGCTCAGCCTCGTGTTCGTGTCAGTAAAATGTTACAACATCAGATAGCCACAACATGTAAAGTGTAAACAAAATGACGGATGGGCGAAATATTGTGCTTTTGTTTTGGAAGAGCCAGAGAGAAGAAAGCCGAAAAGTCGCGGAAAATCGCGCAAAGCTGTTCAGGAAGCGACTCTACCGATACCTCCGCCGCAGATGTCTTGTGTCATCTGTATTTTTAATGTGGTTGACGCGACAACTATTTCAATGCGCCCCAAGTTTACGTGGAGTTTGGAGTAAAAGCAGGTCTCAGTCCTTTTGGGAGGAGACCTGCCAAGGCTGGAGCGATGATGATTGGGTAGAGAACTTCAGGATGTCGAAGGATTCGTTTGAATATCTGTGCGCTGAACTATCACCCCATATCGCGAAAAGGAACACGAACTTTCGTAAAGCCATTGCAGTTCGCCTTCGCGTTGCAATTACTTTGTATTGGCTTGCCGACTCCGCTCGCTACAGAACTATTGGAAACTTGTTTGGCGTTGGAAAATCCACCGTATGTACCATCGTGAAACAGGTATGCGAGGTACTTTCAGGTATTCTTCTTCCTCGGTATATTTTCTTTCCGCAAAATCAGCATGAAGTACAAGATCAGATCGATGGCTTTAGAGGTCGTGCGGGGTTTCCCCAAGTAGTGGCCGCTCTTGACGGTTGCCATACCCCTATCATTGCACCTCTCCAAAGTCCGGAAGATTACGTGAATCGAAAAGGATTCCACGCAGTAACACTGCAGGGATTGGTTGACA
The DNA here is from genome assembly GCF_964205215.1 of Stylophora pistillata. Classification (NCBI taxonomy): domain Eukaryota; kingdom Metazoa; phylum Cnidaria; class Anthozoa; order Scleractinia; family Pocilloporidae; genus Stylophora; species Stylophora pistillata. The sequence continues at coordinate 33,070,345 of NC_142524.1, forward strand.
GCAACTATCGTTTTATTGACATTTTTGTTGGATGGCCGGCGAAAGTTCACGACGCGCGGGTATTTAAAAATTCACCGCTGTTTTCCCACTGTTGTGCGAGGACTTTCCTACCGCTTCAATTATCTCGAGTCATATCAGGTGTGAGAGTTCCACCCTTGATAGTTGGGGACTCTGCATATGCCCTAAGCGACTGGCTAATGAAGCCGTATACTGATAATGGGAAGTTAACGCGAGAACAAGTGAATTTCAACAAGACTCTCAGCATGACAAGAGTGGTGGTGGAGAATGCCTATGGAAGGCTAAAGGGTAGGTTCAGAAGAATTGCAAAGAGGCTGGACCTTAACGTTGAGACTGTTTGTCTTGTCATTGCTGCCTGTTGTGTGTTGCACAACTTCTGTGAAGTCATGGGTGAAGACTTTAATGAGGAGTGGCTGCAAGGTGTGCAGCTCCATCTTGGTGTTTACCCAGTCAATCCAAACCAAGGACAAAACAGGAATGCTGTAGCCATCAGAGAAGCCATCAAGACATCTTTATTGTAATTACTGTGTGAATAGCCTCCCATGCAGACATTGTTTTGGCTTTTCAGGCAACCTCTCCTAACAATGTCTGCTTGGGAGGCTAAAAAACAAAACAAAGTGGTAACTTTATTACCAACACAAATTACGGTGCAGACCTGTGTTAAATTTTGCTTATAAAACTGTTGTAGCTGGAAATTCTATGGTCATGCAAGTTTAATTAAAGAAAGATTTTAGCTATTACATGTACTTTGTGAATCCAGAAACCATGATCAATTTAATAATTTTGGACTTTGACATTTTAATTGTGTATTTACCAATCACATGCAAGAGAAAACCACACATAAAAAAAGCAATCAACACACTTAATTACCATTTAAAGCTGGCTTGAGCCACACCCTGATTTATCTCATTTAGGGATTCTTTTCAATCTAGGGAATTTTTTCAAATTTCAGAAGGGCATCTTTGCCTCTTTATTAAAGACTCCCCCCTCCCGCCCTAACCAGGTACTTACATTCTTATGACTATAAAACATCTTGCAATCTTGCATCCTATACAGAGCATTTGCTATTTGTGTGGGGGTTAAATCTTACATTGAATAGTCATTTTGAGCTGTTGTAGCTGTTTTGTTGCATTTGTTTTATAATAATAAAGTATTCTTAAATCAACAATATACAGAAAAAGAGTACTCTATTCTGATTATCAAATTATAGTCTGACATGAAATAATTTACTATTAACTGAATTGAGGTGAAATCAAATACTTAAGAGGGTATATCAGTTATGGAAGAGTACTATACATACATGAAATACTAGATATGAATTGTATGAAGGCCTGAAAAAGTTTGTTTTCAGCAGTAAATTTTTAAAAAATTCATACAGACTGAATTTGTTCCTGTGAAAAAGCAAGACATTGAAAATCACAAAAAAATAATTCATGCCAGACTGTTAGAATATTATATCAGCTGGGGCAAAGTAGTCACATGTAGATTGAATTATTTTACACATACTTTTGCTCTGTTTAGGTCCAAATATTTAACTCCATGATGTGACACAGCCCCTTTAGTAACTTACAGTTAATTCACAGAATTTTCATCCACCAGTAACTTGAAAAAAAACTCTTGTGAAAATTTATTTTAAACTGACTTTGAAACCTTCTCTGAGCCTGCAAGCAGCTGAGAGCAGTAAGAAGAGGCTGTATTTCTTACAGTACATTCAACACTTCTGACTGGGAGAAGGGTCGTATGATTGATAATTATTCTAAATCAAGTGTATTTTCAGGGAGTAACAAGAATGCCATAAATTGCAGTTTCAATAGTGTAAGAATTTTGTGTGTCCCACTCAAGCAGAACTTGATTCTTATTTTTGTACTCAGGTTAGTTCATGTGATTTCTTGTACGTATATATACAGTTTATAGGCATGTATATGTTGTAGTTTAATTTTATACTTGGTTCAAATTTTATTTTCCTTTGTTCTTGGTCATGTTCAGCTCTCTGGTGTTTTTAGCTACTTAGTTATTTCAGGGAGTTGGTAACCCTAAACAAGTTTATCAAATCAGTTTTTTACAAATGACTGTAATTCCTAAATTATGGAGTAATAAAGTTGTTGTTGTTGTTCATGTTAATGTATGATAATGAGTTTGAAACAAAGGAAAATAAAATTTGAACCAAGTATGAAATTTAACTACAACATATACAATATCGTCATTGTATTTTGAGGTGGACTCTTGACGAATTGCAATTCCTGCACATGAAATAAGCAAAGGTCTATTGATTCTGTATTGACTACTACATTTGTAAATTGAGGAATATTGGAATTCCCTGGGAGTTAGATTTAGAAAAATAATGTGGAATAAGTTCTGAAATCACTGGAATTCTTAGTAGGTAAACAAAAACTGTGGGAAATTCTTCAATAATAGACACATACAAAACATTAAGTGTATTTCTTGGGGGAATCCCATGTCTGACCCCCTACAGTGGCCCATAAGTGCAAAACACAACACAAACACTGAAAACACAACACACATAAACTGAAAACACAAAACACACACTAAAAGCACCACAAACTTATTTGAAACGCAATACATTTATCTGAAACACAACACACAACTAACAACACAACACAACACAAACACTGAAAACACAACACACACAAGCTGAAAACACAACAGACTTTCCTGTGTTTGTGTTGTGTAGGTGGCCCATAAGTGCAAAACACAATGTGTTGTGTCTCAGATAAATGTGTTGTGTTTTCAGCTTGTGTGTGTTGTGTTTTCAGTGTTTGTGTTGTTAGTTGTGTCTCAGATAAATGTATTGTGTTTCAAATAAGTTTGTGGTGTTTTTAGCGTGTGTTTTGTGTTTTCCGTTTGTGTGTGTTGTGTTTTCAGTGTTTGTGTTGTGTTTTGCACTTATGGGCCACGGTAGAGGAGATACACTACAAATGTGCACAGACTCGATACTTAAAATATCCGTCCAACATTAAAAGCAGGCTTAGGAAACCCAAGCTTGATATTTGAATAGTATTGAAAAAGGCGTTTAAAAATATGAGCCAATCATTTGAGCAAAGAATCACAGCGAATGAACTAACGATAATGCCGTCAAATTAAATAAGAAATATAATTTCAAGGAATGAACGTTTAAAAATCGCTCATAAGCTGGTCTAATTTTTTTTCGAACGGCTCGCACAAAATGACAATACCGAACTGGAAACTGACGCCTGTACTTACTAGGTTCTACTTATGCAGAACCTGCGCCACTTTCAGGAGAAATTCTTGATCCTCCTTCCTTCGCTTCTCCGCTCTTTCTTCCTCTCGCCTCTCTCTTGCCGCTTCAGCTTCGATGAAGCTCTTGTCAGCCGCTTGCTGATACTCCATAAAGGACTCAAACATTTTGTCAAATTTTGTAAAGACATCAGAGGCGATTTTCCTCTTTTTATTTGCCTTTAAGACGGCCGACTGACGGGATACCGGCTTCTTTGTTTCATCGGCTTCGGTTACACCTGGAGGAACAAGTTACATGGCGATTGCTTAAACATGAAAGCCAAGAGAGACATAAAATATGATAAATTGACTTTTGGTTCAGTTATCTCAATATTACACTGTACTATACGGATACACCTGTCTCTTATCTCCTTGTACGCATTCAAAAACTCTCCAAACGTATTGATTGAATTGATTATTACTTTTTTTGAGATGTCAGATTTTAGAGTTTATATTGTAGATTAATAATTGTTGTTAACTAGACTGTTGTCCCCAATATTAGCTTGTGCCTGTGCTGCTAAATATTTTTGACACTGAAATAAAGTTCTTGTTTTTGGTTTGTGACGTGACTTTTACAGACGACGACGGATGTTGCTTTTGAACACCATTGTATTGTCTGGCCCTCCAATCGGAGAGCATTTTATAACTCTTACCTGTCACCGCTGTTACACAGTTGAAAGGTTTCTCAAGGTTTTCGGACCTTTCGTTGCTGCTGCCAGGGATGTTTACGTTCGGCTCAACGTTTTCTGCTTTTGTTTTTTCTCCATCACCGTCGCCATCAATGGAAATTGTTGCGGACTTTATAATCACCTTTGGTTTTGTACATGGCTTGTCCGACATTAGCTCGTCCACTTCGTCGAAGAAAGCCGGCTTCTTCTTTGGTGTGGCATTTCCCGTCTTGGTGCATTCGTCTTTGTAACTTCTGTACGCGCTTATCAGAGTGTGAATTCGTGTCTTGCAACTGCTGTCGTCTCTGTCTTCGTAGCCTGCAGCTCGAAGATATGCCGCAATTTCTAGCCATATAGGCTTTTTTCGTGTACATGATTTTAGCTTAAGCTGGATATTCTCGTCTCCCCACTTTTCAAGCAACAGGAGGGTTTCTTTATGCTCCCAAACTCTTCCGCGCGTTTTGGTTTCTGTCGCCATTTTGAATAGGTTTTATCAAACACGATTGTTAAACTACCTGACGAGGTAGTTTTGTTAAACACGGTTTAAGACGCGTTTTCTTAAACGCGCCCGCAGTGTGAACGGCTAGTCCTCTTAAATATGTTTATCAAAACAAGTTTAAAACATGTTTAAGCTTTGGTGTGAACAGAGTAATAGATGGGTAAGGTTAATTTTTAATTGTGCTTGTGTCGATTGCTCTACATCATCTAGCCTTCAAACAACCAGGGTTTTTAAAAAGCGTGAAAGTAGAAATAGGACAAACGTGACAAACCGATTGTTGAATTTTTTTTCATTCTTTTAGAGAACTGTGAGGAGAATGTACAAACTCCTTTTGAAAAAAGATGACTTTAGTGGTTTCTATCTTGACGAAGAGTGAGTAATATCTTTTTAGATTCAGAGATATTTTGCTTTATCTTGATTGAGCGAGGAAATCCGAGTCTAAGCTGCTGCTTGAAATATTGAGATGTTATGTGAACACCTAATGGTGGTTACAGTCGAACCTCGATTATCCGGACTTTTTCTCTGGTCCCGTTTTTTTCATGATTATTAATGAGCTTTGATCTTCCAAACTTTATGAGGTAAAAAAATTCAGAGATTATGTCTAAATTCAGGAAAAGTGCGTTTAAAACATTGCCTCCTCCGCTTTCAAAAGATCGAGCACTCGGAGAGTCATCGAAGCAGATTTTTATCTTCATCTCTTTTGTTTACATTATTTTCTCATTAATATTCATATTTTCGATTATCCTGACTGATTACCCAAGTCCCAACAGGTCCGGATAATCGAGGTTTGACTGTACTTTTGTCTTAGTGTTAATGTTGTTACTACAGAATACCAGGCTTAATTGTATTTGTTTTTGTCTTAGAATAAATTCTGACAGCAACAAGATCCTTTTTGAGCGGACAATAGAGCAGGCAATACATCAACAAGGAGGACTTGAAAAGTGTCCTTGGACAAAAGAAGTCATAGAAGGTAGCTACCAATAATCATAGCACATGCATTTCACTTTTACTGGGGTGTCATTACATTTTGTGGGTGAGCATAAGGATTTTGCACTCAAGCATATTGATGCATATCTCCTTTATAACAACTTGAGTTTTATTGAAGGCCTTGGCTTGAAAACATCCAGGCAAAATTGTGCTCAAAGTTGGTCAATTTGTCTATTGCCCAGCCCTTAATGATACCCCTGCTTTTAGTCTCTACCATCAATTCGTGTCTTTTACCATTTTCCCCTCAACATAAATGTCATCATAAAACTAGCATTCAGTAACACAGTTAGATACCCTGAAACCTCTAATGAGCACCTTCATTACATGGTCAAATTTAGGACAAGGGGGGGGGGGGGGTTGCATTTTATAGTTTTTCCTAACTTACATATTAACTTTCCCAAATGTTACAGAAATTTAAATATGTTGCAAACTGAAATTTTCGGGTTTATTTCTTGTCTCTAGATCTGAGACACTTCAGTGTAGATCCTCAAAAAAGCATACTTTACACCTTAGCAATGAATCACTAAGGACATACTAACTTGGCAGATATTCCAAGGTGGCCTGCCATAAATTATTATAAATTTGAACATTGTCATTAATTTATGTGGGAATCTTTTTACAATCAGCTTCTCATGGCATTTTCATAATCATTTCTTTAAACAGCTGCTTTACAAATATATTTCAAATATGTGTGAAAACACAGAAACTGAAGAGTGGTAACCACTATGAGGCTCATAAACAAAAAACCTGGAAGAGTGGTCGCCAAAGAGAGGTATTTATTGGCTAGGATACTATTTTGAACATTTTACTTTTCATATACCCTGCTGTTCACAAATGATGGGGTCTGACAGATGTTCAATGTTACCAGACTGAGTACACCCTCAAGTACACTTGATCAATGGGAGGGAAGCTATTTCCCATTGAATGTCTTTATTTTGGCACTTCAAAATTGGATGGCTTTGAATATAGACACATCTAAGGGACTATGTTCTTATTAGAGAAATTGTTAAATAAGTTAGGTATTCTGGTCTGTATCTAGAGCCTCCCAAGAAAATCTTTGTAAAATAAATTTGAAAAATATTAAAATGTGATGTGAGATAAATGATAGTTTGTATGCACCATTTGATGGAAAAAAAAAAGGACAAAGAGACCCTATATTATAACATGCTTAAGAATTAACACCCTTCTCATGCCTGTTTAATTTTTCTATTTTTTTTTAGAAGTTAATGAGACAAACTACAGCCCTGGAGCTGGTCAACTGGGCCAACCAGCATGAAAAGGGGAGAGCAGCAGAGGTTCTTGTCATGGAGGCAATGAGCAGTGAGGAAAGCTGCTACGAGGATGACGATGGAAATACCTCAAAAGTAACAAAATACTCTGTGCGTCACCTTCAGTGGGAAAGTAGGAGAATGAAAAAAATTGAAAAGAAACTTGACAAGGCTTATAAGAAAAAGCTCACTTCAAGAGCTAAAGAGAGAATCCGCCCAGGGTTTATGGGCAACCTTTTCCGAGATGCCCACCTACTGAACATTTTCCAGAGTGGGCAATAATACAGTGAGAAAATTGTTTTACTAATCAATGAAATCGAAAATGTACAAAATATCAAGCCAAGTCTAGAATGAGGTTATTTTGCATGCCTGCATGAGGCTTCTTTTTCATTGAATAATTATGGTCTCATCTAAAGTAAGTGATCATGAATTCTTCAATGTTAATAAATTTCCTCCACATGAGATACTTTTTTCTATATAGATGTACACATCATTTTTGTATATCAAAGTTTCAGCTGCATTTTAGAGTAAGAGAACTGTTTTCTATCACTTGTTTACTAAAAGAAATTAAGGTATATGATCATATTTAATAAGTATTACAGTTGTAATAATGTAGCAAATAACTGAGAGTTATTGCAAATTTAAGTCGATTAAGAAAATTTTTCTGAATTTTAGATTGATAGGTTGAACTTATATTTTTATTGTTAGACAAGTATCATTTCAAATCACATTTCTTAGTAGCTGGATTTGAGAGTACAATTTGTGAATCAATAGCTTTTTGTGTAGTTTGTTACTACAGCTAGTTATATAATTTGGGTATTTGTCATACTTTTATAGTGGTAAATATTCTATTACCTGCTTGACTAAGATTATATTATACATTGACGAAAGTGAAACAATTTTAATAAAGTATGTCAATCAGTAATTCAAACATTTGGACATCTCTTTTTTTAATTATGTATGGGGATCGACTGGGATATCCTCAGCTTCATTGTAGGTTTATGTTATCTCAGGGGAACAAATGAGTTTTGAACAAAACTATTTCATCACTGCAATTTCAAACACTTTGTTATTACTTGAATGTGTGATGCTTCTTTTTCTATCAATTGTAAGGTTGCCCAAAATATCATAAGTTATTGGGATATAAATGAGGGTGTGATTAAGCAAATCAAAAGTCAGTTGAAAGTGAAACCTGCAGCTTTTAGAGGCGCTTAAAGGTCACTTAATGATGAATGTTAACAAAACTTGAAATTTAAGAGAATCAGAAAGTACAACTAAAGATGAATTACAACAAAACCTGTAACTTTAGGCTGTACTTAAAGGGAAACAAAAGATTGAAGAAACCTTTAAGATGCATTTACAAGTGGAAGTTTTGGTTGACTAAAGTTGACTTTACAAGAATTAAGAGGATTCCTAAATTCAATTAAATGGTTATTTAGGTTTGCTTTCATGTGATCTTAAAGTGTTCATGAAATGGTTATTTAGGTTTGCTTTCATGTGACCTTAAAGTGTTAACTAAATGGTTCCTAAGGACACTTTAATTGACTTCGGAAAGTTCAATTAAAGATACATTTCAGAACTTTCGTATGTCACCTAAAGATGACTTAAATACTTCTAATGTTAACCTTTAAGTTACCTTTAACGAAACTTAATTTAGTTATTTCATCCTGTGAAAAACAAAGACAAAAGAAAGAAACAATGAACAGCCATGACTCTTTGGTATAGTTCAGGTATAGGAAGTCTGATAATTAGATTGGACCCCCCTCATGAACGACTAAATCAGTTCTATATCAACCTCAAACGCTGTGCTTTGGCTCCAATTATGATAGCGACAGTGACACAATCTGTGAGTCGACCCTTTGATCTCTTATTAATAGCTTATCGAGCGAGAAATGGAGCAGGGGGGGAGGGGTGGAGTAATTAGTTGGCAATGTGAAGATTGAGGCGAGATGGTTCTCTGTTAGCTGGAGAGAAGTCGACTGAGTAGTGAAACTGGGACGCTGATCTGCAAGACTTTTCCAAGAGGCCCTTTTCAAAAAGTGATGATTATGAAACTCATAAATTAAAGCTCTGAGGACATCTTACTAGCCTGATAGCCCGTAACATGGGAAAGAATATTTGGTTTGTCATTTCTGAAGTTCAAACACTTCGTAATCAGTAACTGTAAAATTTCCACTTCCCGCGAGGAATGTTTCAGCAACCTGTCCTGTGGGACACTGATAAGAGTTGCCGAGGCAGGCGAAACTTGAACTATTTACATTTGCGTCCCCTGATATATACAAGTCATGCCCTTCACCAAACGTCGGTCCACAACTTGTCTCACAGTAGATGGCGTGCTCGTGATTGTCAAAAAGCTGCAATTTAGTTGGACCCAGTCCATTGGTGTTAACCATGCTGAACAAGAACGCTTGTGAGCACCTGAACCACCTGCCAGAACCTATTGGTAAATCAGAAAAAGCACTTCAGATTTGATATTTGTATTATTAACATAAATAATGTAAATATAAATTTTGGAATACGAAATCAAGACCACTGCTAAAAAACCGGCTATATCACAATTCATTGTGTTTACTTATACGTCATTCACACCAGCCAAATATATTTCGTTGAACCGGTTTAACTTAATGAGCATCAAAAACAGAGAACTTATGAACTGAATTTAATTTCCATAGGATCCAAGTAACCACTAACACGCATTTTCAATGTACTGAGTTTACAGCCGATAAACATCGGTGTAAGAAGCTTCTAAGAAGAAAACCAAATTTAAATCGTGTTTGACAAAACTATTTTAAAACATGTTTAAGTTCTGGTGAGAACTAATTTTCTTTACTACTGGTTTTGCAGAGTCATCTCACTGGTTCAATTTTATAACGAGAAATAAGACATACATGTCGGGAAAAGTGTCGGGACAAGTGTAGGCTCGATTTCCACCGCTCTCGTCCGGTCTTTTTTGTTCCTCCCCGAGAAGAGAATGAGGTTTGGGGAGGAGCGCGGGCTCCATTTCCCGAACAGCGGCTGATAATCGAGCATAGCTAGGACAAGTGGGGATATGAAAAGCTTAGAATCTCTTAATATACGTAATCGTTTTCTCGTCGGCCAGAATACAGAATTTTATGACGTTCTTGGATAAAGCATAACACCAAACAAGCAGTAGTTATGAATTCAAAACAATGGGCCATCATTAGATACATATTCGAGCTGTGTTGATGCACCAGCCTCACTGGATACTGAACACGACTCTTCTCTAAGAAAATTAGACGAACTAAGCGTATTTTTTTGGAGTATTACTTTCCAAAAATTTTTTTATTTGCTCAAATCTTCAATTTTCTGTGCCCAGTCAAAATACGGAAAATCGGTCGCCATCTTGGCTCATGACCGAGTTTAAAGAGGAACGGTTCTAGCGAGTAATGTGACGTCAATTCGAGAACACGAAAGTCTGCATTTCACACATTTTCACTTGTTTGAGAAGATTGTAGTCGATTTTGTTGGAAAATATGCGTTTTAAGACGGACATATACAAGAAGCTCAGTTGCTCGCCATGTTTGTTAGGGCCGTGTGACGAAGCTTTGCTTGAGGTGAAAAGTTTCAGTCTCAGCACACAATGTAAGAGAAATCGATCAAAATCTCCGCAAAAATCTCACCGGAAATTATACTGAATACTTTCGCAGGTATCACAAGAGAACGTGTTTGAAAGTTTGCGAGGCTCGTATAAAACACGATGGTTGCAGGCGTTGATATGTCGCCTTAAACGTTAAACGAGATGTAAGCTTAAATCTTTCTAGATTTCTTGTATAATTTGCTGTGACTGAACTTTGCCGATCCCGTGAAGTTATTTCGTCGCACGCGCCACGCAAGTATGTCGAGCAACTGGCGCTTACGCTTACGTAGCTTTCTGTGCACGCCAAAATCTAACCTTCGCTTTGTAGTAAAGTCTTTCACAATATGGCCAAGGTTGCAGAGAAGGTTAAGTTCGTGGACGACCTTCAGCAAGCGCTTAGAGAAAGCTTAGCTGTGTTTCCGAACAAAAACTTATCGAAAGCATCGTGGGAAGGAGAGATGTTTTCAGACAGTTACCGAAGGGGTTTGAAAAGAGCTTAATCTTTCAACCGCTGCCTAGAGTGTTCAAATTCTTGAGCTCGAAATGCTACGGATTCTCTTCAAGTCCCTTGGTCTTTACCATTTCACCTCTTTTATCCATTGTTGAGGACCAAGTTAAATAATTTTGATCATTGGGAATCGATGCTGCTTTCATTGGGGAAAACAAAACCAAAGACCAAGAAATATTGGATGGAAAGGCCGGGTTTGCTTTATTGTAAATGTCAGCTTATTACAGGGTCATCTACGCACATCTGATAAACAAAAGTTTTCATGCTTAGCTTTTCTTTTTTTTTTCTCAAGCGAAGATTGGATTAGATTTTGGCGCGCATAGAAAGCTGCGTAATTATAAGCGCCAGTTGCTCGACATACCTGCGTGGTCCGTGCGACGAAATAACTTCACGGGATTAGCAAAGTTTCAGTTACAGCAAATTATACAAAAAATTTAGAAATATTTAAGCTTACATCTCGTCTAACGTTTAAAGCGACATATCAATGCCTGCAACGATTATGTTTTATACGAACCTCGCAGACCTCTAAACACGTTCTTTTGGGATACCTGCGAAAGTATTCAGTATAATTTCCGGTAAGATTTTCGCGGACAATCTGATCGATTTCTCTTACATTGTGTGCTGAGACTAAAATTTTTCACCTCAAGCAAAGCTTCGTCACACGGCCCTAACAAGCATGGCGAGCAACTGAGCTTCTTGTATATGTCCGTCTTAAAACACACGAAAGGACTCCGAAGCACACTTCACTCTGATTGGGCAGAAAAACACAAAAATTTTGTGGCACCAATCAGATGCCAGAACGACTACGACCATTTGGAACTAGTCTTGTGAGACAATGTCCCCAGGGGCTCTTCTGCTCTAACTTGAAATCGACTCACAGCCCCTGGGTCTCCGAGGATGGATTTGACGTCATATTACCCGCTAGAACCATTCCTCTTTAAACTCGGTCGTGAGCCAAGATGGTGGCCGATTTTCCTTATTTTGACTGGGCACACAAAATTAAAGATTTGAACACGTATAAAAAATTTTTGCACAGAAATACTCCAAAAAATACGCTTATTTCGTTAAGTGAAAAAAATTTTGGGGTCTAGGTGCACTTTCACTAAAATTACAGTAGTTCGAAAAAAATTAATTAAACGATGGTGTGGTTAGGCATTCTTCGGACCTTGAAACTGATATGCTTTCACAAAGGTCCAATCCAGTACAGGGGCCGGGGGGAGGGGCTAGAGCGTCCTACGAGACGAGACACCTCCTGTACATTAAACTACAGATATGTTTAACTTGTTTTCTAGTGCCTTAACTAAAACATAAAAATAACACATTACAGGACTCGACCCTAACGGTAGCCCACTAGCCACAGACTAGTAGAAATTCAGTTTTGGCTAGTGGTTTTCAATTTCCACTTGCCAGTTTGGTTAATAAACAAACTGAAATTGTCGTAAAATCTAAAAACATTTAAGATATCACTAGCCACTTGGCTAGTAAGTTGAAAAGTTAGTGTCGAGCCCTGCATTAACCATGGAACACCTTTGAAAATCGTCTTGAAGGAGTTCTTGAACGTTATTATCGATCTTGTTCATCACTTGCAATGTGTGTCATTATTCGAAGAAGTTTGAATGCAATTTGCCAAACTAAGTCTAATAATATTTCATTTTGATTTCTTTAACCGTTTAAATATTTTTGCTCTCTCTATATAGTATCCTTCAAATTGAAATTGAGTTTAAACGCCGGCAAAAATTAAACCACTCAAAATAATGTTATTTAACACGTTACGATCAGCTATTATACTTACTGTCCCACGATTTTTCAGAGAATCCTCCAAAAATGTAATTTCCGCTCTTTACAATGGTGACAGTGGGCCCTCTGTTGTCACATTTGGAGTGAAACGTTTGAGCTTCAAAGCCATCTCGGGAACCTCTGAATAGAAGCTTCCATTTGCCGTCTTGTGGAGATAACCAACGATTTAACACGCTTCGGTGCTCTTCATTCGTCAGTATCACGGAATCTTCAAAATACTTTGGTTCTCTAGTATTTAACTCCTCCAGTATTCCTCGGATCTGGTAGAACTTCGCTTCAGCTTCGAGCTCTTTGAGAAATGTTGCGCCATCTGGTAAAATCAACTCCCCATTGCGAAGATAATTGAGTATAAACCGGAAGTGAGTTCCATCTCGGTCGATGAAGTAAGCGCCGTCTTCAGCTGGCTTCATTTCAAACTTGCCCGAAAACATGGCAGCCAGCATTGAATTTGGATCTTTAGTAAGCGTTTGAAGACTTGTCGTGAAATGGTGGCCGCCGACATTTAGCTTTACAGTCGAAGAAAAGTGAACATGTTCCAACTTCTTCGACATGTCGTCAATTGCTTCTCGCTCCTGACGAAGTTTTACTGCTTCTCTCTGAAATATTTCGCATGCATCTTTAAAGAACTTTTCTGCATCTTCCAGTTCATGTTTTTGTTCTTTCTGGCCCTCTGAATTGGTGTTTTTACTCATGATTACCTTGATCACAACAGTTAAATTGAAATCGAAAGGAACAGTCTCAAACACCCCTAGACGATCGCAAAGGACGATGAGAGCAGCCATCATGACATTGGAGTAATTGCCAACCTCGTTCCCAGGGTCTTCCGTCTTCCCGCCCTCGAGCGAGAGCTAAGAGAGACCCTGGTTTAGGCTGGTCACGTGTTAACAGAGCAAAAGAAAATTCCCTCAGGGACGAGTCGTTCCTTTGCTCGATTTTTTCCCTCATTTCCTTTGTCATCTTCAAATCGACGCTATTGTTGTCTAGGTCGCCATGTTTTATAGCAGCCTTCAAGTCGCTTCATCTTGGAATAGGTATTGTGACCTCAATTTAAAACTCAAACAAGTCCAGTGTTTAGAAGCGATATATTCGGGCAGAGATGTTGGGGCCGTTTTACCGACGGGATACGGTAAATCTTTGATTTTTCATCTTCTTTCTTCATTCTTCTTCGAGAGGTTAAACAGTCAACAACCTGTACCTTCTTTGTCATTTCGTCCAGTTGTTATTGTTGTTTCGCCCTTGAACGCCTTTAATAAAGATCAAATAAGAAGGAGCGCCCGGCAGCCGTAAGTTTATTTGTGATTAAATGAACACTGGCATGTCAACAAAGGAAAGCGAACAAGAACGCGCAATCGCATGCGGATAATTTTCCACTTCTGAAGGAAATAGAGACTAGGAAAAGAGAGATCGGTTAGACGAGCACAAAAAAATGTGTGTACGAATTTTCCTGGTCTTGGACAGCGTCTTCCGAAACATCTCCTACAGCGGCTTAGTCAATCAAAGGTAGCTCATTGTGAAAGAAATTTGTCACCTTTAGTAAAAATACTTGCAACTCGGAAGCGGCAAAAAAGCACCTGAGACCTCGAGACGTTTGTATAGTATTAAATATATTAATCAATAGTTTCACTAGCAACCTTTGTGGCTTCCCTTGGTGTTGATGTATGGGATCCCATGAAAATGGGTTCCCACTTCACCGATGAGCAAACTCGTGATCAGTGGGTAAAAAAGGAACCAAGCGTATGCAAGGGTGGAAATGAGTGTGTAAAATGAACATAAAAGTTAGGTGTTAAAATTGAGGGAGCGACTTCTGTAACAACAGCACGCTCCTAAACTCAATTTAAAATTGTAAAAAATATATGTTATATATTATTAAAATAAAAAATAAATAAATAAATAAGTAAATAAATCAAAATAAAATAAAATATAATGAAGTTAAAATATTATATAAGAGTAACTATTAGAAAGAGGGGGCGAAGCATTTAGGGTTTAGGGTTAAATTGCTAATTTTATACTAGAGTTTTGGTTATAGTTACGGTTAGAGTTATATCAGGGTTAGGGTTAGTGTTAGTTAGGGTTAGGGTTAGGGTTAGTGCTAGATTAGGGTTGGGTTAGGGGTAGGGTTGTGGTGGGGTAAAGGTTGGTCATCGGGTTTGTGGAATAGGGTGTCTGTTTTTGACTGTAGGAAGGGAAAGGGGGTTATTGAGTAAGATAGGAAAAAAGGATCATTGATAAAAATAAAGTATTCTCCTTTTACAATTATTTTTATGGAAAGGAGACTGTAGGAATGGGTAGGATATAGGTAGAAGAGGAGCAGTGTTGATCGAGGAGGGGTGAAAGAAGATGTGAAGTGTCTATAAAAGTTGTTCAAAGATGGAGAGAAATGGAAATCAAACCGGCCGGGTGAGGAGAGAAGGATGCATCGGCACCAAGGCTCCTTATGGTTGTGAGTCGTCAGGGGCAAAGCACAACCGAGCGAGGATGTTTCTAACCTGGTACCAGGTCAATGCCTGACATCCTCGTGCCGAGTCCTCTTTGAAGGAAGCGAGAAAAACTACACAATTATAGTGAGAAATTAGAAAGTGATTGGAACCTATTCTAAAGGAAAAAAATATATATATATATACATATGCAGTTTTGATAATATAGAGGGAGGTAAATATGTATACTAAATAAAGAAAAATTTCAGATATAATAGAAGAGAAAGCTTATGTAAACAAATTAAAAATTTTGGAGGTATTACGGAGGAGAATGCAATGCTCATGTAGAGAAACAGAGAATGCGGTGCTAATACAGGAGAGAATACTTAGGTATTTTAAAAGAAAAATAATTAAATGAATAAAAACAAAAAACAAAAATAATAATTTCAACTATGTGTACACTGAACGGAAGTGTCACGAAACGGGAATTAGAATTAAGAGGGGATGTGTGTGTTATTATTTATATGAAGAAAATAAAGATAGATACCTTGAGAAATATGAGAGGGAGCTGCCTTATCCTTAATATCCAAAGGAAAAAATATATTTATAACGAAAAAAGATTTTCGCTACTGGCTCCGTGTCGCGAAATAGCGGAGTTGAAAGATCTTAATCTGGGACGGTCACGTCAGAATGGCGTGATCGTATTGCGTGAGTCTTATGACGTACGGGTAACGCGCGATTGCTCTTGGGAAATTGATGAAGAGTGTTCAATCGATCTTCGTCGTAAAAGGGATTTTGACCCTCGAGATGTCTAGAAAATGAATTATTTCTAGAGATAAAGGAGATAATTGCGTGCGTTAGCAGAAGGAATTGAATGGAGACGTCGATGTAAGGTTATCGGACGTTGTTGGAAGAGGGCGAGGACTTATTGTTGAGATCTTTCGTTCTAATCTGGCTGTGGAAAGTGATTAACTGTTGGGATGCATCGATCCATCTTTGCTGTGAATGGTTCGCCGAAAAGTATGGTGTCGAACGGTGAGTTAAATAAATTAAAGATCAGAAAGAGAACAATTATTGTATTGATTTATTTAAGTAGAGAATAGCTAGAGTAGATGCATCCAATCTATTAATGTAGACAATAGCTTGAGTAGATGTGACACAATAAATAAAGCATAGAGCATACCAAGAGTTAAGTGGATTAAATTGTTCTGCATACTTTTACAATATAAAATAGATGTTAGTAACAAATAGACAGTTTTTGATGGAGATAGTGCGGAGAAAGCCCCGCAAAAAAGGAAAGGCTATAAGTATAGAAATATAGTACGATTATAACAAATTCGAGTTTTGACAAGAATTATGTATAAAAATAAGTGTAATGAGCAAGGTTAAAGTACAATTATGAGAGATAGTACAATTATGGAGATAGTGCGGAGAAAGCCCCGCAAAAAAGGAAAGGCTATAAGTATAGAAATATAGTACGTTTATAACAAATTCGAGTTTTGACAAGAATTATGTATAAAAATAAGTGTAATGAGCCAGGTTAAAGTACAATTATGAGTTAAAATGCAATAATGAGCTAAGATAGATTACAAAATTCTTTGAGATTATCAATGAAAAATGTCGAAAGATTATAACGAGGAAAGAATAAGGTAGATTCTTTAATAAACTACCTAAGAATTATATACATAGTGGCTTTAATGGTCAACTACAGTCTCGAAATGGAATTAAAGTGTTAAGAAAAGAACATCAGGGATGTCTTCTCTATATTTATGAGAATTATTGCGATTTAGTTTAAAAATAGCTCAAGGTAAATAAATGTATAAGAATGTAATGATCATGTTGGAATCCATAAACTGTAAAAATTGAAATACAGAAAAAAAAAATATATTTACATATATATGTATATTTTTAATGGCATTAAAATTTTTTATTATTTGGTAATTTTCGAGTGTAATAGCTTATTGGTGAGTAGCATGGTGTGCAGTTTGGTGGTGTTGCTGTATGCTTTGGTGAGTTTGGGGATATGCATGTTGTGGTATTTGTATAGGATGTGGCGTACTATTTTGTCTGTTCGTGCGTGTTTGTTGTATTTGCTGCGGTAGTAGATTGTAGATTTTTTCGTGGATTGGTTTCTTTTGGTGAGTTGTCGTCTTTTGTGACAGTGGTAAGGTAGCCAGGGGTAAGAGTTTTTAGTGATTAGTTGGGGCAGTCAAGAGCGGTCAGTCGTAGAGAAAAGAGTTTGTGTATAAAGTCGTAATCGTTTTTGGTTTTAGATAGTCTGCTGTATCGTACAGTTTCAGTCTTGATGATGCCTGTGAAAATGTGTTGTGGGTGATTTGATGAGAAATGGGGGTACATGTATTTGTGATGGGGTTTTTGGTAAATTTGATGGTGAATTTTGTGATATAGTATGGTGTGGTAATTGAGGGAAATTGTGAGGTCTAGGTAGTGAATGGAACGACAATTTGTGGTGAAAGTGATTGGGATTTGTGAAGGATATGTAGTGGATAAATGGTTAATAATATCTGTAATGTTGTTTTTGTCTGTCAACAAAAATCCGTCGTCGATGTATCTACAAAAAAGGAAAAGTCCGGTGGTGTCGCGTTCCGAAAAGAAAGTTAATTCCCTGAGCAGCAAGACCAGGTCAGCGATTTTCCGGCTGTGGTAGCTGCCCATAGCAACCCCTTTGATTTGTTGGTAAACGTCCTGTCCTGATAAGAAAAAGTTACGGTTGTTAATAAAATTGTTTAAATTAAGTAAAAAGTCTCTGTAAAAGGTTGGTAGGTTTAATAGTTTGCAACTGGTGGTGATGGCATGGATGGTGTCTGAATGTGAGATGTTGGTGTAGAGTGATGTGAAGTCAAAAGTCGTTAAAGTAAAATGGTCAATATCGTCAACATAAAAGTTGTGAAATGAGTCCAAAAGGTCTGTTGAGTTGTAAATTAAAGGAAAGGGAATGTTTCGTTCTTCAAAAATGTCTTTCAGTTGTAAAATAATTTTATCAAGTTCTGTACCAAGTAAACGTGAGGGGTTAGAAGTCGTCCAGCTGTGTGCACTTATAATGGGTCGTCCTGTTAGATTGTGAAGGTTTGAGGGTGAGGCAGTATCAGTCAGTTTATGTCCTTTAGGTAGGAGTTTCATGTAAGGTAGTTGAAGTTTGTCTTGTGTAATAGTGTTAAGTAGCTTTTTGTCGGTTGAGGTTGAAAGTAGTTTGTTAAAACGTATTTGTTTTTTTACAAGGACACATCGAAACCAGTCGCTAGGCACTTTAATCTACCTAACCATTCTAAGCAACATATGGCAATCTGCGGTCTTTCCTTACACTTAGGTAGCACGGAAAGCCGTAAAACTCTTGAACAAAAGCTCATCTTTCAAACCGGCAGTCTAAATCCCACAGGGATCAACGAACGCTTTTCATTTCACTAATTTATTCGTGTTTTTCTCGTTGCCATGTTCCCACCAATAACGTAGCTCCATTTTCTGCCTTCAAAAGCACACAAAACCCACAATTCCTCTATTCGCTCCGACGAAGGGCTAACGCTCGAAACGTCAGCTTTTGTAATCGTTACGGTGGCCAATTTACCATTTCAACTTTGTTGATATATCCAAATTATTTCGTTAACCCCACCGACGCAGCCCCTAACAGTTTCTTTAGAAACTATCAGCCTATAATTTTATAGGCTGTACTGATCTGTCTTCAATTCGGAAGGTTCATTTCATGTCGTACTCGTATTTACTCTGTAATTAGATTTGCTGTGAAGAATAGAGGCTGGAGAAATATCATTTCATTGCTTGTGAGCTTTCGATAACGAATTGTTGTTTAGCATATTTACTTTTCATCTGGAGTTTGAAAAGATTTACTTCGATTGAGAAAGAACGGAGAATGGGTGACCGCTTTATACAGGTTGATCGCTAAATACATTATTTAGCATTTATGGGAAACGACCTACCAAACATCTGTCAGGATTGTTCAACTGAATGCTATATGGATGACACAAAGCTTCTATTTTCCTTTAGTGCGAATGATTCTACTCAAGCTATAGAAAGAGTGAACTCTGATCTACAACGCATACGCGATTGGTGTTTCGACAATTGCTTAATGCTTAATCCTGAGAAGACTAAACTGATGGTCTTTGGCAGTCGAAGAATGTCTCTTAAAGTACCAGACTTTAAACTGTCCCTGCTTGGAAAGGAAGTCATCCCAGCCCCAAACAGTCAGAGACCTTGGTGTTACTTTCAATCCCACACTATCCTTTGACAATCATATCTCTGCGACCGTCTCATTTTGCATGTCGGAACTATCCCAACTAAGCCGCATTAGATTCGCTTTTAACAAAGATCTGCTTGAAACTATAATTAACGCACTTGTCATGTTTTAGTAAGATGTACTACTGTTCGTCAGTATGGTTGTCCACATCAGCTTGTAATGTTCATAAGCTACAATATGTTCAAAATTTTTCCGCCCGCATTATTTGCAATGTAAAGAAGTACGATCATATTTCTTCCACGATAAGGAATCTACGTTGGCTACCGGTAAAATCAATCCAGTACTATCGTGACGCTACCTTATCATTCAAATGTAAAACGGGCCTAGCGCCTGAATGTTTGACATCCGAGCTTGTAACAAGAGGCAGCTTATCTGGGCGTATAACGAGGAACTTTCAACAACTCAACATTCCCCTTTCTAAAACTATAACAGGTCAGAGGACCTTTTATTATAGAAGTGTAGCCATCTGGAATAAACTTGACTCAAGATTGAAACTATATGAAAAACCAACTTCTTTTAAAAGAGCTTTGAAAAGGTATCTCCTGAATGACTTTTTATTTAAATAAGCATTCTATTTTAAAGTTATAAGTAATTTATATTGTATATAACGTGTTATTAGTTAGTTTTGTATATATAGTACAAAGTATGTAAATTATGTAATTGTTCACTGAAAACCCCAGACGGGATGTGTTCAATAAAATGTATGTATGTTCCACAGAATAGGACTGATTATAAAGAAACAATTAAAACGTCATTTTATGCCATAATTGACCAAATAATGCACAGAAATTTTATTAAAAATGCTTAAGGAGATGAATATGGATTAAATTTTAGTTGAACTTAATATTATCGTTACTTTTACTTTAAGAGATTGTTCAACACTGCTAGAGGCAATTCAAACCGGCCGTTGGGACTTAAATGGTGACCACCGCTTAATAGAAGTGACCGCATATTGAGGTAAAAATCACAGTTATTTAGGAGTAACAATTGCTCAACTGCTCAATACAAGGTGAATGGTTAGATTTCGAATGGTTAGGTTACTCTTTGGAAACGTGATACGCGGTAATCAACAAATTCTTACGGGTGCATTTTATACAGACAAAATATGTTATGGTTTCTGAAGGAAACCCTCATTACTAACGCTAGAACTGCTCAAAACATGGATCTTTATCAACTTGATTCAAATGTTTCATCGACTCATTTCTACATTTTCCTATCAGGTTGATCATTAGGATTCATTACAAAGTAATTTATATTCGTTGCAGCGTAATTAGAATATTTCGCTTGATTAACAGTGCTACTTTAAAAAAAAAATGTTGGGTCAACTTTTTCACATAAGTACAATTTTTTCCCCATTGAGGGGAAGGGGAGAGTTGAGAATGAAAAGAGATCAATAAGAGTTTTGCGTTGAGGTTGTATCGTTAGCTCAGGATATTTATTGGTATAATCTTGAAATAAAACATGCATGTTTTACAAAGAACCTGTTAAATCGGGAGGATACTAAGTACCTATTGACTCTGTGGCAGGGTCGGACGGGAAAATGGCTTGGCTTGAGATTCATGAAAGGTCTATACGTCATTACTAAGACCGAAATATTCCAATTATCTTCCGGCCTGCATGACATGACTCAGCCCAGCAGTCACGCTGGGCCGACCAACACCGTATTACAATAAAAATGAGGCATGTAAAATAACCCTTGCAGCTCCTATCAATAGCAGTCAGGTCGTAAAACTTGTCAATGTATCTCACGCGAGGGATGACTGAATAAATTTTTTAGCTAATAGTTAAAAGAGGCTATCGAGAAATTGTTCACTTAGACCTTATGCCTTAATTAATAATTACAAAATGACTTACAACCAAACAGTCACTAACTTCTTAATTTCTGCCGGTATCAAAATGGATGCATGTCATTCCAATTCCCAAACAGCATATCACCCAACCTCCCAAAATGCACTTGGAGTCACTGCAACAAGTCTGTGGTTGAGTTCTGAAAAAGAGAAAGTTACATTACATATGTACAGCCATAGTTAAATCTAAAAGAAAATAAGAATGATGAACACCTGCAGTCTACTTTAAAACTACACTGTCCGTTCCAATGAAAAAAGCAATCACAGAAATGAAGTAAAATGATATCTTCTACCAGTACTTGAAATAAGTTAACCTCAGATTCTCTCAAACCCCAAGTGCATAGATCTCAATTTCAATTGAGCCATAATCAATGCGTTCTTTCAAGGACATAACATTCATAACAGTTTTCAATTCCAAAAAACAAAGAAACAAAAAAAAAAACAGGATACAGTTATTCACTAAGAAGGATGCTAAGATTTTCCCAAAACGACACCCATGACACTTAAACTTTGGTGCAGATTGGCGTGCCCACACGAACGACTAAATCAATTCTATATTAGCCCCAAACGCTGCACTTTGGTTGAAATAAATAAGATAGCAACGGCGTGGTGACGCAATCTGTGAGTTGAGCTTTTGTTCCGCGATTATTGGCTTATCAAGCAAGAAGAAAAGGGAGGGAGGGGTGGAGTAATTAGTTGATCATGTGAAGATTGGGGCAAAATGGCTCTATTAGCTAGCGAGAGTAAGAAGTGAAACTGGTACGCTGATCTCTAAGTGATGATTATAAAACACATAAACTACAGCTCTAGAGAACATATTACTCGCCTTGTGGTCTCTGACATGGGAAAGAGTATTTGGTTTGTCATTTGTGAAGTCCAAACACCTCGTAATCTATCACAGTAAAATTATTTACTCCCCCCTGGAATGTTGCAGCGTTCCGTCCTGTAGGACACTGATAAGAGTTGCCGATGTAGGTGTAACTTGATGTATTGAGATTTGCGTTTCCTGATATATGCAAGTCATGCCCTGCTCCAAATGTTGGTCCATGGCTTGCGCTACAGAAGATGGCATGCTCGTGACTGTTAACAAGCGGCATTTTAGTTGGACCCAGTCCACTGGGGTTGACTATGCTGAAAAAGAATGCCTGTGAGCACCTGATCCATTCATTGGAACCTGTCGGTAAGACAGAAATAATGCTACAGATTTAATATTTGCATTATAAAACAAATAAGAAATCAAGACATCCGCTGAAAAAGCGGCTATATCACAATTGTGTTTTACGCTGGCAAAACATGTTCATTCAAATCGGTTTAATTGAAGTAAAATAAAAAACGGAGAACTGAGAAAACTGAATTTTCCATAGGATTTAGTAGCTATTAATTTATATTTTCAAAGCACTGAAGTTAAAGCCAATAAAAATAATTCTAAGCGGCTTCTAACAAGAAAAGAAAATTTAAACCGTGTTTGACAAAGCTACCTTAAAACATTTTTAAGCTCTGGTATAAATAGGGTATTGTTTATCTTACTATTGATTTTGTTCAGGACTCTCACTGGTTCAATTTTGGGAAAGGAAATAAAACATACATGTCGATTATTTTGTATTGCTACGAAGTGTCGAATTGAATAGCTTAAAACCTCTTAACATAGGTAATCATTTTCTCGACGGTCAAAAACAGAAATTGTTTAGGCAATCTTAAATGAGGCATTATACTAAACAAATAGTAAATTCAGACAATGGGCTATTTCTTACTCTAGCTGTTTTAATGCAACAGTCCCATCAGGTAACGGGACCCTTCTAAAATTATTCCTCCTGGAAAGTTAGAATATACTTTCAAAAAATTTACTATTATTATGATGCGGTTAGGCATTTTTGGACATTAAAACTGATGTGCTTTTATAATCTAGTGGAGGGACAGGGGGGAGAGGGTGAGTAACCTTAAGTTCCTTACATTAACAATGTCTAGCTTGTTACGCTTTAGAGACTCCACACGTAAATAAAACAAAAGATATGTTCTAGCTTGTTTTCCATCACCTTAACTAAAACATAAAAATAACATTTTAACCATAGCACAACTTTGAAATCGTCTTGAACGAGGGCTAATTGCTCGTCATGTTGATTACTTGCAATGCGTGTCTACATTGGAAGAAGTTTGAAGGGAATTTGAAATGCTAAATTTATAAATATATTTCATTCTGATTTCATTAACGGTTCAATTCTTATGAAAACTGAGATCCTACGCCAAACTTTTTTTTCTTTTGCACTTCTTTCTGTCTCTTTCCGCTTCAAGTTATTTTGCAGATCTTCTTTTCCTCTTTTGTAGCATCCTTCAAATATTGAAATTGAGTTTTATCACCGCTAAAAACGACTTAAAATAACATTACCGTACAAAGCCTCGTTATGATCAATCAATATACTTACTGTTCCACGATTTTTCAGTGAATCCTCCAAAAATGGAATTTTTGCTCTTCACAATGGTGACAGTGGGCCCTTTGTTGTCACATTTGGAGTGAAACGTTTGAGCCTCGAAGCCATCTCGGGAACCTCTGAAAAGAAGCTTCCATTTGCCCTCTTGTGGAAGCAACCAACCATTTAACACGCTTCGGTGCTCCTCATTCGTCAATATCACTGAATCTTCAAATTACTTCGGCGCTTTAGACGCTAACTCGTCCAGTATCCCTTGGATCTGGTAGAACTCAGCTTCCTCGGCAAGTTCGTCTAGAAATGTTGCTCCTACTGGCAGAGTTAATTTCCCAGTGCGAAGATAATTGAGTATGAACCTGAAGTGTGTTCCGTCTCGGTCGATAAAGAAAGCGCCATCATCAGAAGGTTTCATTTCAAACTTCCCTGAGAACATGGCTGCTAGCATTGAATTTGGATCTTTGGTCAGTGTTTGAAGACTTGTCGTAAAGCGATGACCGCCAACATTCAGCTGAATAGTCGAAGAAAAATGAACATGTTCCAACTTTTTCGACATGGCGTCGATCGCCTCCTTCTCGTGGCGAAGTCTTGCTGCTTCTCGTTGTAACATCTCACTGGCTTGTTTGATATAATTTTCAGCGTCCATAAAGACTTGATTGCCTTGTTGATCACCATCTACACTCATGGTCCTTGTTTCTTTAGGTGAGCTCTCAAGAGAAGAAGTGTTACTCTTGGGTCCTCTTCCAAACACAACGAAATCACGTAGCAAGAATCATTTAGCGACTTTGCTAACACTGGGGTCAGAATGAATGCTGGGATTGGCCGAGCCAGTACCTGTACCTGGTCGCTCAAGGAACATGTTGCTTCGCGCGGTCTATACCTTTGCTGGCGTTGTATGTGATGCAGAGTCCAAAAGCTCCGCAAATTTGTCTGTTTGCAAACCTTTTTGCCTTTTATGATGGATCGAGGTGATCATTTATCTTAGGGGGAATGTGAAAAT